>NC_057812.1:443476165-443692214 GCF_018294505.1 Triticum aestivum | reverse complement strand
AGGGTGCGGCGGCGGCGGAGGTGAGGGGCGGCGTGGCTAAGGTGGCGGCGGCGGTGGTGAGGGGCACGGGGTGGTGCGGGGCTTGGGGAGGCGCGGGGTGGTGTGGGGCTTGGGGAGGAGAGGGCTTTTGATTTGATGTTTTAGAGGGGGGGTGTGGGGGTATTTATATAGGTGAGGGGAGAGGAGACTTGGGGTAGGGGACAAGAAATAGACTAGGAATAGGAAAACAAAACAAAGGAAAGGGGAGGGGCTAACCGACCTAAGTCCTGCTGGGACTCGGCCAGGGAGAGGCGGCGGCTGCCTGGGCGCCTGGCGCCTGGCGCCTGCGCTGCGCGCGAGGGGAGGGGCCGGCTGGCTGGGCCTTTGGCCCGGCTGGCCTGGCGGGAGGCTCCTTTTTTTTATCGGTTCCGCGCAGAAAAACAAAAAGAAAAATCTAAATGAACTCCGAAAAATCTAAAGTAAATTTTCCCCGACTCCTAAAAATGAGCCGAACAAAATGAACTTTTCTCCGGGCCTAAAATGAAATTTTGAAAACGCGCATTTTTCCCTATCCAAATAAAACACAAATAAAACTCCGGCAAAAACCAAAATTGATCTATTTATTAAATCTTCATTTTTCCTAAATTTGGGAAAGTCATATTATTCCCTCTCTCATATATTTTGACACCGGAAAATAATTGAAGATAAAATAAATAAATCAAATGATCCTCTTTTCAAAATTTGAGAGAACTCAAATATGAAAATAACGAAATCCCCAACTCTCTCCGAGGGTCCTTGAGTTGCGTGAAATTTCTAGGATCAACCAAAATGCAAGAAAATATGGTATGCATGATGATCTATGTATGACATTCCAAATTGCAAATTTGGGATGTTACAAACCTACCCCCCTTAAGATGAATCTCGCCCTCGAGATTCGGGTTGGCTAGAAAATAGGTGAGGGTGGTCCTTGAGCAAATCTTCTTCTCGCTCCCAGGTGGCTTCATCCTCCATGTGGTGGCTCCACTGAACTTTGCAAAACTTGATAACCTTGCCGCGAGTGACTCGACTGGCAAACTCGAGAATCTTAACTGGCTTCTCCTCATACGTAAGTCGTTATCCAACTGAATCGCTTCGAGTGGCACTGTATCTCTTAGCGGTACTTCCGCCATTTCGGCATGACATTTCTTCAGCTGAGAAACATGGAATACATCATGAACTCCTGACAGTCCCTCTGGTAATTCCAACTTATAAGCGACTTCTCCCATACGTTGCAAGATCTTATACGGTCCAACGAACGTGGTGCTAATTTCCCTTAACTCCAAACGCTTAACTCCTCGAAGTGGGGATACTTGAAGATAAACTCTGTCTTCGGTTTCGTAAACTGTCTCCTTGCGTTAGAATCTGCGTAGCTCTTCTGCCTGGACTGGGCTACCTTGAGCCTATCACGAATCAACTTAACTTTCCGTTCAGCTCCTTAATCAAATCTGGTCCAAAGAATTGACGGTCTCCAACTTCGTCCCATGACAACAGTGTCCTACACCTCCTTCCGTATAAAGCTTCGAACTGGTTTGGTAACTGTTGTTATAAGATAAGTCTGCATATGGCAATTTTCATCCCAACTAGATCCATAATCTAGCGCACAAGCTCTCAACATATCCTCCAAAATCTGATTTACTCTCTCGGTCTGTCCATCTGTGTGTGGATGAAAAGCTGTACTGAATTCTAGCCTGGTTCCCAAAGTTTCGTGCAACAGCTTCCAGAACTTTGAGGTAAACTGGGTTCCTCTATCTGATACGATACTCCTTGGAACTCCATGCAAACATACGATCCTGGTCATGTATATCTTTGCCAACTTAGCACTGGTGTAAGTAGTCTTTACTGGGATGAAATGAGCTACTTTCGTCAATCGATCAACTACAACCCAAATTGAGTCATAGCCTGAACGAGTCCTGGGTAATCCCGTGATAAAATCCATGCCTAGCGTATCCCACTTCCATTCGGGTATCGGCAATGGTTGTAACAATCCCGCTGGCTTCTGATGCTCTGCCTTTACTCTCTGACATACATCACAAACTGCTACATACTCCGCAATATCCTTCTTCATTCTGGTCCACCAAAAAATATCCTTCAAATCCAAGTACATCTTGGTATTTCCTGGGTGAATCGAATATGGTGAGTCGTGTGCCTCTTGCAGAATCAACTTCCTGATCTCCGGGTCATTGGCCACATAAACACGGTCTTCAAACCATAGGGTGCCGTGCTCATCCTCACGAAATCCCTTAGCTTTTCCTTGGCTCAGTTTCTCCTTTATAGCGGCAATCTCTTTGTTAGTCTTCTGAGCTTCTTTGATTCTATCCATCAAGGTTGACTGAATCTCCAATGCTGCTACATAGCCTCTCGGAACTATTTCCAAACATAGTTCACGAAGATTTACCGCTAACTCACTTGGTATTTCTCCCGTCATTAACATATTGACATGGCTCTTACGGCTTAATGCGTCAGCTACTACATTAGCCTTTCCGGGGTGATAATGCAATCTCATATCATAATCCTTGATGAGCTCCAACCATCTCCTTTGTCTGAGATTCAACTCCTTCTGTGTGAAAATGTACTTCAAACTCTTATGATCCGTGTACAGCTCACAATGATTTCCAATGAGGAAATGCCTCCATGTCTTCAGTGCATGCACTACGGCTGCTAACTCCAAATCATGTGTGGAATAATTCAACTCATGAGGCTTCAGTTGTCTTGAGGCATATGAAACAACTCTCCCTTCCTGCATAAGCACTACTCCAAGTCCTCGACGTGAAGCATCGCAATACACCTCTTAATCTTTGGTCTGGTCTGGCAAAATCAACACTGGTGAGGTAACCAAATGTTTCTTCAGCTCCTGGAAACTAGCCTCACATTCCTCTGTCCATATGAACTTGGTATCTTTCTTTAACAACTCAGTCATAGGCTTCGCAATCTTTGAGAAATTCTCAATAAATCTCCGGTAGTATCCTGCGAGTCCAAGAAAACTCCGGATCTCTCCAACTGTTGTTGTGGCTTCCCACTTGGTCACGGTATCAACTTTAGTGGGATCAACTACTATACCCTCTCCAGATATAACGTGTCCGAGGAATCCTACTTCCTTCAACCAAAACTCACATTTGCTGAACTTGGCATATAATTGATGTTCTCTGAGCTTTCCAAGTACCAAATGCAAATGCTCCTTATGCTCCTCTTCATTCTTCGAATAAACCAGGATATCATCAATGAACACTACGACGAACTTATCCAAGAACTCCATAAACACCTTGTTCATCATGTTCATAAAATAGGCAGGTGCGTTAGTCAGACCAAATGACATAACGGTATACTCGTACAGCCCATACCTGGTGGTAAAAGCTGTCTTCGGAATATCCTGTTCTCGAATCTTCAATTGGTGGTATCCTGATCGCAGATCGATCCTGGAAAATACCTTAGCTCCTTGCAATCGATCAAACAGATCGTTGATCATTGGTAGTGGGTACTTGTTCTTGATTGTTACTTCATTCAATCCTTGATAATCAACAACCATCCTTAACGATCCATCCTTCTTTTCCACTAGAAGTACTGGTGATCCCCAAGGCGAAGAACTTGGGCGGATATATCCCTTATCCAGTAACTCCTTAATCTGCTTCTTAATTTCCACCAAATCCTTTGCTGGCATCCTATATGGTCTTTTTGATATTGGCCCTGTGCCTGGCAATAGCTCAATCAAAAACTCAATATCTCTATCTGGTGGCATGCCTGGCAACTCCTCTGGAAATACTTCAGGGAAATCCCTTACCACTTGTACTTCCTCCTGCACAACTCCTGTTAGGCAATCTACTTGAGTCCTCTTTGGCACATGCCGGGATACATACTTGATCCTTCTCCCTTCTGGGGTGGTAAGAAAAATTGACTTACTAGCACATTCAATATTCCCTTCATACTTTGATAACCAATCCATGCCTAATATCACATCCAATCCTTGGGATTCCAATACTATTAGGTCTGAGGGAAAAACATAGTTACCAATCCTTAATGGTAACCGATCACACCATAGACTAGCCACATACTCTGCTCCAGGCGAGGTTACTAACATGGGTGACCTAAGGGCTTGGGTTGATAGGTATACTTATCCACAAATCCCTTGAGATGTATGAATGCGATGCACCAGTATAAAAAGAACGAGTGTAGTAAATGACTTAACCAAAAACTTACCTATTACTGCATCAGCTGAGCTTCAACCTCTCCACGCTAACGTGGTTCACCTGTCCCCTGTTGAAAGGGTTCGGCTTCTTCCCAGAATTTCCATTGCCATTTTTGGCCTTCAGGACATTCATTGGCACAATGTCTGGTCTTCTAACACTTAAAGCAAGTGACTTGGCTCAGGTCCTTCTTGCTGGGGTTGATGCGTTGGTGCGATTCTGGCTGTTGCTTCCTCCATTGCCATTACCATTCTTGGTGCTATTGTGATTGTGCGAGCTACCTCCTCCATGGTTATGCTGAAAATGTCTCTCGGTCTAGGGGTAAAACGTGGCTTCTGCTGAGCTCCTGAATTGTACTTCCCTTGTCCATATCCTTCGTAATTGCTGTTGTTCCTTTCAATGGCCTCTGTTGTCGAGGACCATCAGTGCTATATTTTCTGTAGGCTTTAGGGGCAAAAGTTTTGTGAGTCTCAAGAAGGCAATTCCTTCTCAAGTCGAGCTTTGTCGGGGAAACTGATCCACGAACACCTATGGGGCCGGCGGACCGGGCCCCTTTCGGTTCGGCGGGGGGCGGAGGTCGCACGAAGAGCAGATCGAGGCGAGGCACACGAGCAGTTTACCCAGCTTCGGAGCTCTCCGGAGAGATAACACTCCTACTGCTGCTTGTCTGGTTGTATTATCTGGTGTTCTTGCTCTCGAGCGAGAGAGTGTGATGTTTTCTGGGCTACGAATGAATCGAAGCAAACTGTCCGAACCTCCGAACCGAACCCCCTCTACGTTGCGCATGGGCCTCCTTTTATACGCTAAAGGGGTCACCGACAGGTGGCAACGCAGAGGAGGGTAAAAACGTAAAAAGCGAGGTAGTTGATACAGTTGCTTGTACAGTGCACCCTACCTAACCCTGACGGCAGGGGACAAGGGCATTAAATGCCCGTCTGAGTCGCCCGAACAGTGCAGAAAAGGACCGTTAGGGGCGCCACCGTTCGCCACGATGGCGATCTTGTCAGCTTCGCATGCCACTGCGCACCGCTGGCTGCACAGCCTCCCGCCACGCGCGCCCGGAGAGGCCCCCAGAGCGACACGTTGGTGGATGCGCTGGAGCGTGGGCGCAGAGTGGCCGCCTGCCGCGGCAAGCGCCTTGCCGCTGTTGTTATCTCGCCGGGTCCAGAAGCTCGTCGCTCACCGGGCCTCGGGGTACCTTGTTTAGTCTTCCCGGCAAGCTCCTCTTGCCGGGGCCTTGTTGCCTTGCCGGAGCGCGTGGCGCGTCGCGGCAAGTTCCTTGGAGCGCCTTGGTTGGCCTTCCCGGCAAGCTCCTCTTGCCGGGGTCTTGTCTCCTTAGCTTAAATACTTTGTTCTTGGATGGCTCCAAGGGAACCTTGGGGGATCTTGGCGTTCGCCCGGCAAGCCTTTGCCGCGGGGTGCTGCAACTGCCCGTGCACAAGTTCGGGGTACTAGGGTACCCCTATTCTAGTACACCGACAGGAGCCCCCGGGCCTGGGCCAGACACGGTGCCGAGCGCTGTTGGGCCAGGCCCAAGACAGGGCACGGGCACACGCGGGCTGGGCCACGCCAAATCTTGTTCCGTATCCACCGCGCTCTCCCATAACGGCACGCGTTGAATGCGGCATCGTGGGAGAGATCGTGGGTGGTTGTTTATTTGGAAGGCCGAAACGTCCGCCCCGTCCCTCTTTATAAGCAGAGGAAACAGAGGCAGTTCGTTCCCCCTCGCTGGTTGCTGCTACTCCTTCTTCACAAACTCCGCCGCTCCCCCCTTCTTCTCGAAGCCGAGAGAGCAGCGCTCCGCCCCCCCCCATTGCCACCAGCATCACCACGCCGTCGACCTTCCCCACCACCTCCGCCATGGCCCCGAAAGCCGACAAGGGAAAGGGTGTGAAGTCGGCCGAGGCGCAGCGGCTCGCGGCGCTGCGGAAGGAGCGGGCGATCTTCACCCCCAGCTCGGCGTGCAGGAGCTGAGGGAGTACTTCTACCTCTTTTGGGCGACGGAGACGCGTGCGCATCCGCGCACGAGGGTACTCCCGGCCGCTGCCTCGGAGTTGGCTCCAAATGGGTACCCGTTCTTCCCGCTATTCTTCTATTGCGGGCTCTGCCCGCCCTTCTCGGAGTTCTTCTGTGACATTATGAACACATATGGCTTCCGCCTCCTTGACTTCACCCCCAATGCTGTCCTGACCATGGCAGTTTTCGCACACTTGTGCGAAAACTTTGTCGGAGTCCACCCTAGTGTTGCCCTTTTTCGCCACTTCTTCATACCTCGGGTAGAGAGAGGAGAGCCGCTTGCCGGAGGGATTGCCTGGGTCTCGAGAGTCGGCAAGAAAGAGGCGTACTTGGAGGGTGAGCTCCGCAGCAAGTGGGAGGAGTGGAGAGCGGAGTGGTGCTGGATCGTCGAGGAGAATCCACAGCCCTTCACCGCCGTGCGCCAAGCTCCAATAGTGCGCGGCAATGACTGGAGCAACGTGGCCCCGGAAGACGAGAGGCTGAAGATCGCCATCACTAGGATTCTTCGCCTCAGGCTTGCCGGGCTCACCGTAGGTGCTGTCGGGGCAGATTTCCTCCGCCGCCGCATTGCCCCCCTGCAGGAGAGGGGGAGGCCCGCCTGGGAATTCAAGAATTCGGCGGACATCATGAGGCTGCGGCCGGGCCTCAACTACAACTTCACCGTCTTGGAGTTGGACGCAATGCTCTTGGAATTATTCAAACGCGACCCCCAGCACCCATTCACACTGCCGAGGGGCGTAGTTCCTTTGTGCAATAACTCTTCGCTTGACCGGATCCGCGCCATGATGCCGTTGTGCGATTCACACGGCATCGTCCCAACTTGGCAAGAGCCTGCGGATGACGTTGTGCGAGCGTTCTTCGACACCTTGGAGGAAGTGCCGGTCCGCGCTGACGAGCAGAAGAGCCTCACCCGTGACACCACCGACGAGGAGCTGCAGCTCATCGCTACTAGGGCGGAAGAGGCTGCGGCCGCAGCTGCTGCGGGTGTGTTTGGGTTTACTGTGGAGGAGGCGGAGGCTGCAGAGGCGGCAAACCTTGCCGAACGCGCGGAGTTCATGGGCGAGGAGGAGCCTGCCGGTTCCGAAGCCGAGCCGAGCGAGGCCGGCGAGGAGGAGGCTGAGCCTTCAGAGAACTTGCCGCAGGCGGAGCCCCCGGCCCCGCCAAGGAGGCGCCTTCGCAGGGCCGGGGACGCAGCGGGGCGGCAGCCGGCTCCACAGCCACCGAGCCGCGCGACGCGCTCTACCGCGGCAAGCAATGTTGCCGCGGGAGCGCCTCACGCAACAGCGGCAACTGGAGCGGGATCTTCCCGGGCCACTGCCACTGCCCCCGCCAAGCGGGCAAGGGATCCTACTCCTCCACCTCGCCGCACCGGAGGAGGGCCGGACTTCGATCTTTCCGCGCTCAGCTCCGACGAGGAGGAAGAAGAGTGAGTTTCTTTGGTGCTCTTATAATCCTTCAATCTTGCTGTTTATATCTTGTATCTGACTTGCTCCAATCTGGACTCCTTTCTTTTCAGAACACTGGCCCAGAGAGCGGCGAAGAGGGCCAAGGCCGCGGTGATCGTCATCGAGGATGACCCCATCGTGTCAGCAGGAGGTGGGCCCGAGACCACCTTGACGGACCCGGCAATCACCCCTCGAGCAGCCCCAGCGCAGCCCCCAGCGTAAGTTCATAGTTTAGCCTTCTGCTGCCGGGCGCGCTTGAGTGCTTTTTCCTTTGTTGATATCTTGCTTGTTGACTTGTGCAGGAGCAGAGCAGCCTCATCAGGAGCGCCCGGAGGCCGGTCCCGAAGTGCCACCTGCTTCGACTGCGCCGCCAAGGGAGGAGTCCCCGGCAAGGGAGCGCTCTCCGGCAAGGGGGGACTCTCCGGCAAGGGACGGCACTGCTGATCCTGCGGCGACCGAGGCCGCAACTGAAGATCTTGGCGCAGGTAATCCACTTGCCCAGAAACTTTCCCTTGGGTTCTGCTTCTTCCGTTTTTCCTTTCTTGGATTTTTGATTGATTTTCCTCCCTTCTTCGTTCTTCAGACCCATCTTCGGCTGAGCCAATGGAGACAGAGGGCGCCGGCGAGGAAGGTGCCGGTGCTGATGAGACCGCCGGCGAGGAGGCCGCCGGGGCTGCTGCTGCGGAAGCCGGCGAGGGGTCGGGCGATCGCACTGACGACCCTGAGGCCGCAGGAGCGCCGGGCGCTGCGCCGACCGCCGAACCCTCTGCCGCTTCTGCGGAGCCGGGCTCCGAGGAGCCCCAGCCCGGCGCCTACTTGAAGGCCGGTGACAATATCTTCATCAAGCTACCCTGGGCGTCGAGCTCCAGGGCGCCGGTCGAGGGGGAGACTTTTGACGGGGAGGTGCTCGCCTCTGCTGGACTGTCATTGGTTGACGCGCCCGGCAGCAGCAGCGGCGAGCCTGAGGAGGAGCAGCTGCTGCGGAAGCTGCTGTCACTCTACCGCACCCGGCAAGCCAAGCTGGCTTCCCGGGAAGCGCTTGTCGCGAAGGCGGGAGTTGACATGGAAAAGCGCGCGGAGGAGCTCCGGGGCCAAAATCAAGAAGCTCTCCGGTCCCTGGCGCAGGAGCGGGAGCGAGTCGACGAGGAGCGCACGGCCTTTCTTCTCGAGAAGGCCGAGGCTGAGGAGGAACAAAGGCTGGCTGCCGAGAAGCAGTCCGCGCGGGAAGGTGAACTAGTGCAGCGGAAGGCCCAACCTCGACAGCTACGAGGAAGAGCTCGCCGAGCGTGAGCGAGCACTTGGCGGGGCGCTCAAGGAGGCAAAGGACGCCGCGGCAACTGCAGAGGCCGCCAAGAAAGAGCTAGAGGAGAAGGTGGCGCAGCTGGAGGCCGATATTGGGAAGAGCGGCGAGGAGCTTGCCGCGCTCAAGCGTGAGCGCGAGAAGGATGCTGCCGCCCACGGTGAGCTGCAAGGCCTTCTCGCTGAGAGGGGCAAGGAGCTCAGCGCCGCCAAGGATTCCAAAGCAGACCTGGAGCTGAAGCTGGCCACGCTGACGCAGACGCTGGAGGCCGCCAAGGAGCGGGAGAAGACCTTGTCGGAGAAGGTCAAGGCTGACGCGGCGCTGCTGGAGAGCATTGCAGTTACCCAGAACTCGTTCAGAGACACAGTGGAGCACTGGACCGAGGGTCTGGTGAACACTGCCGCAGTCATCAACGAGGAGCTGGCGCAGCTGGGGATGGAGGACTTTGGGTATCCTTCCGACGAGAGTCTTCAACCCAGCGCCAAGCTCAGCCTGTTCTTCAAGGGCGTGGCGACGGCACTCCAGCGGCTCCGGGAGAGGATCCCGAAGCAGCTGGCCAACGAGTCGCGCAAAATCTGCGCCGGGGTTCTCCAGAAGGTGCTGATGAAGGTAGCCTTCCGCAATCCAGGCCTCAGCTTCACCAACGTCCTCAGGTCCTTGCCGCCTGACGCCGATCTGGATGCACTCAAGGCCCTTGTCGCACCCATTGTGGACAAGGTGAGCGAGATCAAGAGAGTCGAGGGCGGACGCGTAGATTAGGCCGCCCATTCCTTCTTTTCCCTTGTCGCTGCTGATCATGTTATGAAAACAGTCTGTTAGAGCTGCGACAAGTTATCTTTGTAATATAACTTTATTTCTGTCTATCAATTGCTATGTTATTTCCTCTACTAGATTCCTTCCTTTGTATGTTATTACCCTACGCTTCTAGGGAACTTGTCGGCGCAGGCGCCCGAGCCGCGAGCGCTGAGTGCGGAACTTCAGCAGCCTGCTGGCGGCGCTGCTTCCGACAAGAAACATTGTCGTGACTAGATGCAGCACGCTTAAGCTGTTGAGCGGACTCGAAACAAAGTAAGGGCGCAACTAGCCACGAGTTGGTTCCTCCGCGCACAGGTTTTCCATACAAAGCAGGGTCGTTCGAGGAAGATAACTCAAAATTTAAAAAGTGGTTGCTCAAACTTTGGCAACTTAGCTTTTCTGTCATTTGCTTCCCGGTAAGGCAAGTCTTTGCTTGAACGACGCCTGGCCCATACCACAATCTTCTCCTTCCCCCCGGCAAACTTGTGTGCGAGAGAACCTTCTTTTCCTTTAAAAGAAAAAGAAAGAAGAGAAAATAATAATATGGAGCTCTTCGGCTCGTTACTGCTTACCGGATGTAGGTGCTGCACAAAGTGTCAGATAATCGCATGCAAGAAAGGAACTAACGCATGAAATGGACAAGCTGTGCGGAGCACATGGGGTTTTACTTATGCACGGGATCTGCGCCCGGCTTTGTACAAAGGATTACATGCAACAGCGGCAAGACTTGTACAAAAGGTGGTTGCCGGAACGGGTTCCGGCAACCGCGCCTTATGGGAAAAACTTACGAAGATGTTCTATGTTCCAGGAGTTGCTCACCGGAATGCCATCTTCGGTCTCAAGGCGGACAGCGCCAGGCCTTGTGACTCGTCTCACCCGATAAGGGCCTTCCCACTTCGGCGTCAACTTGTTGGAATTCTTGGCGGACTGAACGCGCCGAAGAACAAGGTCGCCTTCCTCGAAGCTTCTGGCTTTAACTTTGCGGCTATGATAGCGGCGCAAAGCTTGCTGGTATCGAGCAGCTCGTACAGCAGCCTGAAGACGATCTTCCTCAAGGAGCAGCGCGTCGTCTTGCCGCAGCTGTTCTTGCTCAAGCTCATCATAAGCGAGCACTCGAGGTGATCCGTATACAAGTTCCGTGGGGAGAACTGCCTCTGCTCCATAGACTAGAGCGAAAGGTGTCTGGCCAGTGGCTCGATTTGGCATCGTTCTGATCGACCAAAGAACCACCGGCAGCTCCTCGATCCAGTTCCCTCCGCACCTGTGCAGCCTGTCGAAAGTTCTGGTCTTGAGCCCGCGCAGCACTTCAGCATTTGCCCTCTCTGCTTGACCGTTGCTTCTTGGATGAGCAACAGAAGCGAAGCAGACCTTGGCGCCAAGGTCTTGGACGTACTGCATGAAGGTGCGGCTCGTGAATTGCGTGCAGTTGTCGTTGATGATCCTGTTAGGGATCCCGAAACGGCAAACAATCGACCTGAAGAACTTGATTGTTGACTGTGCTGTCACCTTCCTCACTGGCTGCACTTCCGGCCACTTTGTGAACTTGTCGATTGCGACGTACAAGTACTCAAAGCCCCCGACAGCTCGGGGGAAGGGGCCGAGGATATCGAGCCTGCAGACCGAAAATGGCCAGGATAAAGGGATCGTCTGGAGAGCTTGAGCTGGCTGGTGTATCTGTTTGGAGTGGAACTGGCACGCTTCACACTTGGTTACTTGTGCAGTTGCATCCTGGAGGGCTGTCGGCCAAAAGAAACCTTGCCGGAAAGCTTTGCCGGCAAGTGCTCTTGCGCCAATGTGGTGGCACGCTTCACACTTGGTTACTTGTGCAGTTGCATCCTGGAGGGCTGTCGGCCAAAAGAAACCTTGCCGGAAAGCTTTTCCGGAAGTGCTCTTGCGCCAATGTGGTGGCCACATATGCCTCCATGTATCTCCGCCAACAGCTTTTGTCCATCTTCCCGGCGAATACACTTCAATTTCACACCGTTGAGTCTTCTTCTGTACAGTATGCTATCGACAAACTGGTACATACTTGACTGCCGGGCTACTCTTTCCGCTTCTTCTTGTTCTTCGGGAAGTTCTCCTGTCTGAAGGAAATGGACAATCTGCTGTGCCCATGCTGGAGCTTGTGGCTCGACAACAAGGACTAAAGGCACATCTGCTGCTGTGGGAACATCCGCTTCCACGGCAAGGACTTGTGGTCCTGCCGGAGCTTGATGTTCCCCGGCAAGCTTGCCGGAGCAAAACTTGTCGGGAGCGTCTGCTTCAACGGAACAAACCATAAGGCTTGCCGGAGCAGACTGCCCCTCAGCATCCTTGGTGTTGATCTTGGGGACTTTCTTGGCGGCGGCTTCGGGGAGCTCTGCCGGAAAGTAGTCGCCAGAAACCAACTTCCTCTTCTTGCTTTGTCCAGTTGAGGGCGTTACGGATGGTTGAGTCAACTTAAGCACAAAGATCCCTGGTTCCACAGGTAACTTTAGTGCGGCGCACTTTGACAGGCCATCAGCAATATCATTCTGAGCTCTTGGGATATGCTCCATTTGTAGGCCGTCAAAGTGCTCTTCTAGCTTCCTCACTTCATCAACATACGCTTCCATCAACGGACTCTGGTAGTTCTTGTTCACTTGTCGGACGACAAGCTGTGAGTCACCCCTGACAATGAGCTTCTTGATCCCAAGGTCTGCTGCGATTCTGAGACCGGCAAGCAATCCTTCATACTCTGCAGTATTGTTGGTTGCTTGCTCTTTGGGAAAGTGCATCTGGACTACGTACTTGAGGTGCTCTCCGGTGGGTGCGACAAGCAGCACGCCTGCACCGGCGCCTTGCAGCGAGAAGGCACCATCAAAGTACATCAGCCACTCTTTGCTTGCCTCTTTGACGGGGATGCTCGTTTCTGAAATTTCTTCATCTGGGGTTGGCGTCCACTCTGCTATGAACTCTGCCAATGCTCTGCTTTGGATAGTTGAAGTGCTCTCAAACTTGAGGCCAAAGCTTGACAGTTCCAGCGCCCACTCGACAATCCTGCCCGTTGCTTCTGGATTTTGCAGTATCCTCTTCAGCGGAAAGCGAGTGACGACTGTGATCTCATGTGCTTGGAAGTAATGGCGCAGCTTTCTCGAGGCCATGAGGAGGCCGAAAAGCAACTTCTGCACACCAGAGTACCTTGATCTAGCCCCCTGCAGAAGAGAACTGACAAAGTAAACTGGGCGCTGCACCATTCTCCTTGGCATCTTATCATGTTCCTGCGCAAACCCATGTTTGTCGGGACCAGAGCTTGTCGACGAAGCCCCCTGCTTGTCGCTGGATGGATCTGCCGTGGTTGCTGGCTCATCATCCGCCTCCCTCTCCGCCACTAACGCAGCACTAACCACTTGATTGGTTGCCGCTATATACAGCAGCAACTTCTCTTGCGGCTTAGGTGCGACAAGCGTTGGAGTGGAGGACAGGTATCTCTTCAAGTCCTGCAGCGCAGCCTCCGCTTCCGGAGTCCATTTCATTGGACCTGCCTTTTTCAAAATTTTGAAAAATGGCAGGGCGCGCTCAGCAGATCTAGAGATAAACCTGCTGAGAGCAGCCACGCAACCGGCAAGCCTTCGTACATCCTTGACGCGCTTTGGTGCATCGATCTGCTCAATGGCTTTGATCTTGTCGGGATTGGCTTCAATTCCCCGCTGAGACACGAAGAACCCGAGAAGCTTGCCGGAAGGGACTCCAAACACGCACTTCTCGGGGTTAAGCTTGAGGTTGATCTTGCGCAGGTTTGCAAATGTTTCGTCTAAATCTTGAATCAGGGTCGCCTTGTTCTTGCTCTTGACCACTATGTCATCCATGTAAGCTTCCACATTTCTGTGCATTTGCGGCTCAAAAGCATGGTGGACTACCCTTGCGAATGTTGAACCAGCATTCTTCAAACCGAAAGGCATCCGTACGAAGCAGTACGTGCCACACGGGGTGATAAATGCGGTTTTCTCTTCATCTTCTTCTGCCATGAAGATCTGATGGTATCCTGAGTATGCATCAAGAAATGAAAGCAAATCACATCCGGCTGTGGAGTCAACAATCTGGTCAATACGCGGCAAGGGAAATGGGTCTTTGGGACAAGCTTTATTAACATCAGTGAAGTCAATACAAAGTCTCCATTTCCCGTTAGCTTTGCGCACAACAACAGGATTGGCCAACCACGTGGGATGGAGTACTCCTCTGACAAGGCCTGCTGCTTCCAACTTCTTGATTTCTTCTGCGATGAATTCTTGGCGCTCTACTGCCTGCTTCCTGACTCTCTGCTTGACGGGCCGCGCATGAGGACAGACGGCAAGGTGGTGCTCAATCACTTTCCTGGGAACACCGGGGATATCAGACGGTTGCCACGCAAACACGTCGACATTCGCCCGCAGGAAAGCAACGAGCGCGCTTTCCTATTTGGGGTCAAGAGTGGCGCTGATGGTGAAGGTACCACCAGTGCCATCCTCCTTGGCGGACACCTTCTTAGTCTCAGGTGGAGCTGCCATTGCCTTCTTACACTTGCCGGTGGAGCTCGATGGTGCGTCCTCGACGGTAGCGCAGCACTCCGAAGAGGTGCGCTTGCCGGAGTGGGCATCAGAGCTCTTGCCGGACTTGGTCTTCTTCTTCCCCCCGGGAGCTTCAGCGGCAAGTGTCCTTCGTTCTGCTGCGGCTGCTGCTTCCCGGTAGATCTTGTCGGCACAGATAAGAGCATCCTTCTTGTCGCCAGGGACAGAGATGACACTTATTGGGCCTGGCATTTTCAGTACGTTGTACGCATAGTGAGAGGCTGCCATGAACTTGGCGAGTGCCGGACGGCCAAGGATTCCATTGTAAGGTAATGGAAAGTCGGCAACGTCAAACGTGACCCTCTCAGTCCTGAAGTTCAGCTCACTGCCAAATGTTACCGGCAACGTGATCTTTCCCTTTGGCTTGCTCCTTCCCGGGTTGATTCCTTGAAATGTGCCGGTCTCTTCGAGCTCGCTGTCAGGGATCTGGAGCTTCTGGAGCACCGCGGAGGAGATCAGGTTCAAGCCGGCCCCGCCGTCAACTAGCATCTTAGTGACCTTGAGGTTGCGGATTGTTGGTGAAACCAACATCGGCAAGCACCCGACCGCAGTTATGCGATCCGGGTGGTCCTCAATATCAAAGATGATAGGCGTGCCGGACCATTTCAGAGGCTTGCGTGACTCGACGGGTGGTTCTGCTGCATTAACTTCCCGCACCCACTGCTTGAGCTGGCGGTGCGAGGCATGCAGAGAAGCACCACCGTCAACGCACAGGACCTCTGTGGCTTTCTGGAACTCCTGCTCATCAGTCTCCTCATCATCCATATCTTCATCGTCGCCGTCATCTTCATCCTTGTCGCGGCCGCGAGGAGGTCTGTCTCCTTGCCGCTGCTTGGCCTTGCCGCGGCGTCCTCCTCGGCCGGGACGTTTCTTGCCGGATCCACCAGCTCCTTCCTGGGCCTTCTCTTTGTCGCGCCGCTCGTATTCAGCTTTCTGTTGCTCAACAAGCTGCTCGACCCTCTTACAGTTCTGAAGATCATGGCCCTTGGTGCGGTGAATCTTGCAATACTGCTTGTTGGTGCCGTCCTGCTTGTCGGCGACTGCCACCTCCGCGGCAACCTCCTTGCCGGAGTCACCAGCTTTGGCTTCCTTGGCGCCACCACCGTTGCCGGACTGCTCAACAACTAGCACTTCTTTGCCTTTCCTCCTTCTGTTGTTCCGCCGCCGGTTTTTCCTTGTCGGGGCAGCATCTTCACTGTCAGATCCTCCCGCTCCTATATTTTCTCCGGGGAGTCTCCTCCCTTCCTCAGCACGCGCACACTTGTCGGCCAGTGCATATAACTCACTGACGTCCCTGATCTTGCACATCGCCATTTCCTCCCGCATCCTGCGGTTCCGCACGTTCTGATGGAACGCGCTGATCACCGCGGCAGGGTGGACGTCTGGGATGTTGTGCTGCACACTACTGAATCTCTGAATGTACTTGCGCAGGGGCTCTCCTTCCTTCTGGGCGAGCAGATGAAGATCACTCTCCTGGCCATGAGGCTTGTGTCCGCCTGTAAAGGCGCCGACAAACTGATGGCACAGATCAGCCCAAGAGGATATGGAGTTGTCCGGCAAGTGCATGAGCCAGGATCTGACGTTGGGCTTGAGCACCAGCGGGAAGTAGTTGGCAAGGATCTTGTCATCTCGTCCCCCGGCAGCTTGCACCGCAATGGTGTAGATGCTGAGGAACTCTGACGGATGCGTCTTGCCGTCGTACTTCTCCGGTACGTCTGGCTTGAAGTTCTTTGTACTGGGCCACTGGACTTGCCGCAGCTCACGAGTGAACGCAGGACAACCTACCGCGTACGGCAGATCGCCTGGTTCCCCTGGCGCATGCATGTCAACAGAGGGCCCAGCGCGCTTGTCGGATTGACGTCGCGCTTCTCTTCGGCGCTCGATGCGGGTTCGAGCGTCTTCTTGTTGTCGATCATGAAGAACTTGGCGCTGATCGCGACGAGCTCGTGGATCCGACGATGCAGTGGAGTCGCTGTCGAGGTGGATCCGGCGAGTCGGCGATCTTGGCCTTCGGGGCGGTGATTGCATGGTAGTTGCACCTCCGCCCGTTTCGTCGCCACCGGCTCGCGTCCGGCGGTCCTGCCGCGGCGGCGACGCGCTCGGCCGCCGTGGAGTGTCGCCGTTGGCGTAGCCGATGAGACTCTGAATGGTGGCCCTCCATTCGTCGATCTTGTCCGACGTCGGAGGGTAATCTAGGAGAAGTTGAGCTCGCGCCAAAGCTTCTGCTGGAGTGGTGGGTGGCAGTGGCGGACGGCGCGAGGAGCGGGACGTGCTCGAACTTCTAACTATGTTAGAAGGAGCAGTATCCCGTCCAGGCGACCGTGCCCCGCTCGTGCCAGCACGCTGGCGTGCATGCTGGTCTTGAGCGCCCCGAGATCCACCAGCTTGGTCTTGGGCTATCATGCGTATGGCACTGCTAGTGCCATGACGCTGTTGATCTTGCGCCTCCTGAGAGTGGCGTGGAACATGTACAGTCGCCGAGGTTTGTGCAGCCTTGTTCTTGGACCTGGCGGCATCATGAGCTTCCTCGTCGACGTCCTTTCTTCCGCCGGCGTCCATCCCACCACTCGTTTGCTCCAACGGTGGCGGAAGTGACGTGGATGGAGCGGCTGCCGCCGAAGTCTTCTTCTTCGGTGGCATGTTGATGAAGGGAATAAAGATCTAGCTCGTGTGAACGCCGGATCTGGTTCACACAATCTCAACACCCCCTACCTGGCGCGCCAAAGATGTCGGGGAAACTGATCCACGAACACCTATGGGGCCGGCGGACCGGGCCCCTTTCGGTTCGGCGGGGGGCGGAGGTCGCACGAAGAGCAGATCGAGGCGAGGCACACGAGCAGTTTACCCAGCTTCGGAGCTCTCCGGAGAGATAACACTCCTACTGCTGCTTGTCTGGTTGTATTATCTGGTGTTCTTGCTCTCGAGCGAGAGAGTGTGATGTTTTCTGGGCTACGAATGAATCGAAGCAAACTGTCCGAACCTCCGAACCCGAACCCCCTCTACGTTGCGCATGGGCCTCCTTTTATACGCTAAAGGGGTCACCGACAGGTGGCAACGCAGAGGAGGGTAAAAACGTAAAAAGCGAGGTAGTTGATACAGTTGCTTGTACAGTGCACCCTACCTAACCCTGACGGCAGGGGACAAGGGCATTAAATGCCCGTCTGAGTTGCCCGAACAGTGCAGAAAAGGACCGTTAGGGGCGCCACCGTTTGCCACGATGGCGATCTTGTCAGCTTCGCATGCCACTGCGCACCGCTGGCTGCATAGCCTCCCGCCACGCGCGCCCGGAGAGGCCCCCAGAGCGACACGTTGGTGGATGCGCTGGAGCGTGGGCGCAGAGTGGCCGCCTGCCGTGGCAAGCGCCTTGCCGCTGTTGTTATCTCGCGGGGTCCAGAAGCTCGTCGCTCACTGGGCCTCGGGGTACCTTATTTAGTCTTCTCGGCAAGCTCCTCTTGCCGGGGCCTTGTTGCCTTGCCGGAGCGCGTGGCGCGTCGCGGCAAGTTCCTTGGAGCGCCTTGGTTGGCCTTCCTGGCAAGCTCCTCTTGCCGGGGTCTTGTCTCCTTAGCTTAAATACTTTGTTCTTGGATGGCTCCAAGGGATCCTTGGGGGATCTTGGCGTTCGCCCGGCAAGCCTTTGCCGCGGGGTGCTGCAACTGCCCGTGCACAAGTTTGGGGTACTAGGGTACCCCTATTCTAGTACACCGACACACTTCTTTATGGCCATAGCTCCTGCTGAAACATGGGCAGTGCGGAAAGCTTGCTGAAACTGATCCCATGTGACAGTGTCTACTGGGTAGGTGGCTGTGAAATTCTCCCACCATGCTGCCGCGGGTCCGTCAAGCTGGTGAGCGGCAAACTTCACTTTCTCACCATCCATGCATCCTGCAGTGGTCAACTCCCTTCCTATCTTACGGAGCCAATCATCTGCTACAATCGGCTCGGTGCTACTAGAAAACACCGGCAGATTCAGCCTAAGGAAACGGGCTAAGTGGTCAACATGTGGTGGTGGTGGTGGGTTGTTGTTGTTGTTCTGCTGGTTCTGAACTAACATCTGCATCAATTGATTCTGCTGCTGGATCAACTGAGTGAGCTCAGGTGGGAATCCGTTGTCACGTCTCGGAGGCATCTGAGGGTTTAGAAAAGACGAGAATTAAGAATAGAGAGAGGTCTAAAGGGAAAACACTACCCCAATGCACATGAGCAAATGCACACAAAAATCACTTCATTCAATCAAACAAGGGCTTACAATGGTCTAACTATCGCAAAAGTGCTCAAACTATTGTGTTTACAGGGGGAATACTACTACTATCTGGTGGTCTTCTAGAAATTTGAACCGGTGGAAGACTCCATGATATCCGCTCCAGCTTCGTCTTCAAAGTCGGGTTCACTTGGATCCGAATCGGTGTCGTCGATGATGATGTAGTCGTCCGGACATGCGACGTACTCGTCTTCCTCCTTGGATCCTAACTTCCTCTTGAGTTCTTCAATCTCCTGCTTAAGATCGACATTGTGTCTTGCTAGAGCTACGATCTCGTCCATGCAGTCCTTGCGCGTTGACTTCAGTTCTCCTTCTAGCTCGATGATCCTTGCCTTTGCATTCTTCAACTCTATCATGTCATTGCACATCTGGTTCTCGTGGCGTCGGATGTGCTGGTTTAACTCCTGGATGAAAGATGCGATGGATCTATCCTTCTTGGTGCTGACTAACTCCCATTGTTCATCTCGGCGTCCACAAATCTGGTAGATAGTGTCCTTGAGGTCTTCTTGGTAAACTTCTCCAATGCGTCCTATGGTGATATGAGCTGCCATGCTCCTTCCCAGACTCCAGGTTGGTGCATTGAAAACACTATCTATGGGCTTCGTGATTGGCGTGAATGTTCTTCCCGGAACGTGAGCTTGAATCTTCCAGCTCTCCTCTTCAGGCAGAGTGGCGTTGAAGGTTCCCGTGAAACTTGGTAATCCAATATTCAGGTACTTGGTGACTTCCTTCAAGTGAAATCCAAAAGGTGTGCCTTCATCTGGTTGCGCGTACTTAATCTTCGCGTTTGTCATTCTAAAAGAGTAGAAAAGATGAGGAGTTAGAAAATGAGAAGACAGTGATGATCTATGGCTTTAACTTAGTGGCCGTGTCCTACAGTCAGCGTGTGCTCTGATACCATCTCTGTAGCGACCAGACCTCAAACAGTCTGATCTCTGTGCTCCGGTGTCATCCCTGGATCAGTAATGCTGAAACCACACAGTACATCGAAGGATTTATAGCAGAGTGGCAATGACACACTTATTACATCATTGTCTCAAAGAGAACTTATTACAATAAAAATGGCTTAAGGCCATCTAGTGTCGATAACAGCGGAAGGCTTGGAAGATAAATGGGTCCATCAACTCCAGCGACATCACTGAGTATAGAACCACGACCTAAAAGCACTTTACTCGTCGTCTGAAAAGTCTGCAACATAAGAAGTTGCAGCCCGAATACGGGTCAGCACATGGAATATGCTGGCAAAGTAACACATAGAGAGTAATGGAATGAAACAGCTATACTATATGCATATATGGCTGGTGGAAAGCTCTATGGTTACAGTTTTTGCGTAAAGCCAGTTTTTCCCTGCTACAAAGGAATAAATTTATTTAACTATCATGGTGGTTGTGAAACATTGAGAATGGTTGACAGCATTCTCAATCCCAATTAAAAGTAATTAAAACCCAACAACATTAATTATAAGTAACATGTTGAGATTCACAATGATTTTCAAGTACTAGATACTCAAGTTGTCCATAACCGGGGACACGGCTAATCATGATTAGTTTGTACACTCTGCAGAGGTTTGCGCACTTTTCCCCACATGACTCGATCGCCTCCGTTTGTTTTCCCGCACTACATGGTGTTTGAGAAACGGATGACCGAGACATAGTCTTTCAGAAGCGCTAGCACCTTACATGTGGGGTAGACTGTACCACCTACAACCCCTACATCTGCTAGTCCACCCCGTAAGAGTTCGCACAACTTAGTCAACTATGCCAGAGCCCATAGTAGCATGTGGCTGCACACGGAAGTTTCTAGCATGAATTATCTTATGATCCCTTTGAGCCTGGGTGGCGGTCCGAAAAAAAAACAGGCAAGTCCTGATAGACATCAGGTGCCTCAATCCACCTAGATGTGTGTTTAAGTTGCCACCTTAGATAAACCATTAAAATTATCAACTCAGATCTGTCATGGATTTCACTCACCCAATCCACGTCTACTAGCATAGCATGGCATAAACAAGCAAACGTAGAGTAACTCCCAAAGGTTTCATAATAATACAGGTAATAGGTACTACCTCATCTACTTCCCATCCCACAGTTTAATTAGATCCTAATCATGCAATGTGTGAGGATTGATCTAATGCAATAAAACTGGGTTGTAGAAAAGGTATGATCAAAGTGTTACTTGCCTTGCTGATGATCCGCGAGACCTAGGGTTTCGAAGTAACAAGCGGCGCAATCCGGGTGATCTATCGCAGACAAACAACAAGCATACAATAAGTACTCATCTAATGCACAGGTAAAACTCGAACAAGAGAACAAACCAGAAAGTTCAATTTAAGAACTCCGGTTGCAAAGAAAGAAAGAAACGAACAAAGAAATAGAAAACAAACGGCGGAAGAAAACAACTCGGTTCTAGCAAGTTGAAACTAGGTCAATTTTTTCCGGGGCAAAAACTTGTTCAAGTTGATTAGATGGAACGGCGGTTTCGCAACGAAACTCCAGGCGCTTGAATCACCTGATTCCGATAAACGAGCGAGAAGAAAGACTAGAACGAAGATCGGATCTGAGATCACGATCGCGGTATAAATCCGACGAAAAGAAAAAGAAGAACGATTAAATGAACGGGCGTCGTTAACCGGGGAAAAATCGGTGATCACGTTCGTTGAGACGAACGGTCCGAAAAAGAACGAAAACCGATCTAGGGTTTTCAGAGAAAAAACCGAACGAAAAACCGATCTAGAAAACCGGAACGGTTTAGAAAAGAAAACAATCAGAACGATTAGAAGAAAACGATCCGAGGAAAAGAGACGCGGGGCAACCTCCGGCGAGGTCTCCGGCGAGGGGCTCCGGCGGCGGCGGCGTGAGCAGGGTGCGGCGGCGGCGGTGGTGAGGGGCGGCGCGGCTAAGGCGGCGGTAGCGGTGGTGAGGGGCACGGGGTGGTGCGGGGCTTGGGGAGGGGCGGGGTGGTGTGGGGCTTGGGGAGGAGAGAACTTTTGATTTGATGTTTTAGAGGGGGGGTGTGGGGGTATTTATATAGGTGAGGGGAGAGGAGACTTGGGGTAGGGGACAAGAAATAGACTAGGAATAGGAAAACAAAACAAAGGAAAGGGGAGGGGCTAACCGACCTAAGTCCCGCTGGGACTCAGCCAGGGAGCGGCGGCGGCTGCCTGGGCGCCTGGCGCCTGGCGCCTGCGCTGCGCGCGAGGGGAGGGGCCGGCTGGCTGGGCCTTTGGCCCGGCTGGCCTGGCGGGAGGCTCCTTTTTTTTATCGGTTCCGCGCAGAAAAACAAAAAGAAAAATCTAAACGAACTCCGAAAAATCTAAAGTAAATTTTCCCCGACTCCTAAAAATGAGCCGAATAAAATGAACTTTTCTTCGGGCCTAAAATGAAATTTTGAAAACGCGCATTTTTCCCTATCCAAATAAAACGCAAATAAAACTCCGGCAAAAACCAAAATTGATCTATTTATTAAATCTTCATTTTTCCAAAATTTGGGAATGTCATATTATTCCCTCTCTCATATATTTTGACACCAGAAAATAATTGAAGATAAAATAAATAAATCAAATGATCCTCTTTTCAAAATTTGAGAGAACTCAAATATGAAAATAACGAAATCTCCAACTCTCTCCGAGGGTCCTTGAGTTGCGTGAAATTTCTAGCATCAACCAAAATGCAAGAAAATATGGTATGCATGATGATCTATGTATAACATTCCAAATTGCAAATTTGGGATGTTACATATAGAGTGCATTGAATACTATGAGAAGTTTGATACTTGATAATTGTTTTGAGATATAAAGATGGTGATATTAGAGTCGTGCTAGTTGAGTAACTGTGAAATTGATAAATTCTTGAGTTGAGGTTTGCAAGTCCCGTAGCATGCATGTATGGTAACCGTTGTGTGACAAATTTGAAGCATGAGGTGTTTTTTTTATTGCCTTCCTTATTAGTGGCGGACGGGGATGAGCGATGGTCTTTTCCTACCAATCTATCCCCCTTGGTTTTGATGACTTGTAGATTTTTGCAATATGTATGTGAGTTCTTTATGACTAATGTTGAGTCCATGGATTATACGCACTCTCATCCTTCCATCATTGCTAGCCTCTTCGGTACCGTGCATTGCCCTTTCTCACCTTGAGAGTCGGTGCAAACTTCGCTGATGCATCCAAACCCCATGGTATGATACGCTCTATCACACATAAGCTTCCTTATATATTCCTCAAAACAACCACCATACCTACCTATTATGGCATTTCCATAGCCATTCCGAGATATATTGCCATGCAACTTTCCACCGTTCCATTTATTATGACACACTTCATCATTGTCATATTGCCTTGCATGATCATGTAGTTGACATCGTATTTGTGGCAAAGCCACTGCTCATAATTTTTTATACATGTCACTCTTGAATCATTCCACATCCCGGTACACCAACGGAGGCATTCCTATAGAGTCATATTTTGTTCTAGTATCGAGTTGTAATTTTTGAGTTGTAAATAAATAGAAGTGTGATGATCATCATTATTAGAGAATTGTACCGTGTGAGGAAAAAAAGAGAAAGGCCAAAAAAAGGGAAGGCCTAAAAACAAAAAAATAACAAAAAAATGAGAGAAAAAGAGAGAAGTGACAATGCTACCATCCTTTTACCATACTTGTGCTTTGATGTAGCACCATGATCATCATGATAGAGGGTCTCCTATGTTGTCACTTTCATATACCAGTGGGAATTTGCATTATAGAACTTGGCTTGTATATTCCTACAATGGGCTTCCTCAAATGCCCTAGGTCTTCGTGAGCAAGCAAGTTGGATGCACACCCACTTAGTTTCTTTTGTTGAGCTTTCATACATTTATAGCTCTAGTGCATCCGTTGCATGGCAATCCCTACTCCTCGCATAAACATCAATTGATGGGCATCTCCATAGCCCGTTGATTAGCCGCGTCAATGTGAGACTTTCTCCTTTTTGTCTTCTCCAGACAACCTCCATCATCATATTCTATTCCACCCATAGTGCTATGTCCATGGCTTGCGCTCATGTATTGCGTGAAAGTTGAAAAGGTTTGAGAATACTAAAGTATGAAACAATTGCTTGGCTTGTCATCGGGGTTGTGCATGATGGGGGCTTTTTGTGTGACGAAAATGAAGCATGGCCAAACTATATGATTTTGTAGGGATGAGCTTTCTTTGGCTAGGTTATTTTGAGAAGACATAATTGCTTGGTTAGTATGCTTGAAGCATTATTGTTTTTATGTCAATATTAAACTTTTGTCTTCAATCTTTCGGATCTGAATATTCATGCCACAATAAAGAAAATTACATTGACAATTATGTTAGGTAGCATTCCGCATCAAAAATTCTGTTTTTATCATTTACCTACTCGAGGACGAGCTCGAATTAAGCTTGGGGATACATGATACGTCTCCAACGTATCTATAATTTTTGATTGTTCCATGCTATTATATTATCCATCTAGGATGTTTTATATGCATTTATATTCTATTTTATATGATTTTTGGGACTAACCTATTAACCTAGAGCCCAATGTCAGTTTTTATTTTTCCTTGTTTTTTAGTGTTACAGAAAAGGAATACCAAACGGAGTCCAATGGACGTGCCAATTTTTTACGATTTTTTATGGACCAAAAGAATCCCCCGGAGTAAAAGAGTTGGGCCAGAAGAGTCCCGGGCCGTCCACGAGGGTGGGGACGCGCCCTACCCCCCTGGGCGCACCGCCCTATCTCGTGGATAACTCGGGGACCCCCCTGACTTGTTCCCGACGCCAAAAATTCCTATAAATACACAAACCTCCAGAAAATAACCTAGATCGGGAGTTCCGCCGCAACAAGCCTCTGTAGCCACCAAAAACCAATCTAGACCCGTTCCGGCACCCTGCCGGAGGGGGGAATCCCTCTCCCGTGGCCATCTTCATCATCCCGACGCTCTCCATGACGAGGAGGGAGTATTTCACCCTCAGGGCTGAGGGTATGTACTAGTAGCTATGTGTTTGATCTCTCCCTCTCTCTTGTTCTTGATTTGGCATGATCTTGATGTATCGGGAGCTTTGCTATTATACTTGGATCTTATGATGTTTCTCCCCCTCTACTCTCCTGTAATGGATTGAGTTTCCCTTTGAAGTTATCTTATTGCATTGAGTCCTTAAGGATTTGAGAACACTTGATGTATGTCTTGCATGTGCTTATCTGTGGTGACAATGGGATATTCACATGATCTACTTGATGTATGTTTTGGTGATCAACTTGCAGGTTCCGTGACCTCGTGAACTTATGCATAGGGGTTGGCACATGTTTTCATCTTGACTCTCAAGTAGAAACTTTGGGGCACTCTTTGAAGGTCTTTGTGTTGGTTGAATAGATGAATCTGAGATTGTGTGATACATATCGTATACTCATACCCACGGATACTTGAGGTGACATTGGAGTATCTAGGTAACATTAGGGTTTTTGCTGATTTGTGTCTTAAGGTGTTATTCTTGTACGAACTCTAGGATAGATTGAACGAAAAGAATAGCTTTGTGTTATTTTACTACAGACTCTTGAATAGATCGATCAGAAATGATAACTTTGAGGTGGTTTCATACCCTACAATAATCTCTTCGTTTGTTCTCTGCTATTAGTGACTTTGGAGTGACTCTTTGTTGCATGTTGAGGGATAGTTGTATGATCCAATTATGTTATTATTGTTGAGAGAACTTGCACTAGTGAAAGTATGAACCCTAGGCCTTGTTTCAATGCATTGCAATACCATTTTAGCTCACTTTTAGCATTAGTTACCTTGCTGTTTTTATTTTTTCAGGTTACAAAAACCTATATCTACCATCCATATTGCACTTGTATCACCATATCTTCGCCGAACTAGTGCACCTATACAATTTACCATTGTATTGGGTGTGTTGGGGACAAAAGATAATCTTTGTTATTTGGTTGCAGGGTTGTTTGAGAAAGACCATCTTCATGCTACACCTCCCACGGATTGATAAACCTTAGGTCATCCACTTGAGGGAAATTTGCTACTATCCTACAAACCTCTGCACTTGCAGGCCCAATAATGTCTACAAGAAGATGGTTGTGTAGTAGACATCAGGTACACCTTCTCTCACAGATCCTAAGGCAAGATCTTCATTGCTAAGAGTGGATCATTTCTAGAGAAGGAGTTTCTCTCGAAAGAAGTGAGTGGGATGAAAGTAGAAGTTGATGAGGTAACTGTACCTTCTCCCAAATTGGAAAGTAGTTCAACACAGAAATCAGTTCCAGTGATGCCTACACCAATTAGTGAGGAAGTTAATGATGATGATCTTGAAACTTCAGATCAAATTACTACCGAACCTCGTAGGTTATCCAGAGTAAGTTCCGCACCAGAGTGGTACGGTAATCCTGTTTTGGAAGTCATATTACTAGACCATGACGAACCTACGAACTATGAGGAAGCGATGATTAACCCAGATTCCGCGAAATGGCTTAAGGCCATGAAATCTAAGATGGGGTCCATGTATGAGAACAAAGTATGGACTTTGATTGACTTTCCTGATGATCGATGAGCCATTCAGAATAAATGGATCTTCAAGAGGAAGACAGACGCTCGTAGTAGTGTTACTATCTACCAAGCTCGAATTTTTGCAAAAAGGTTTTCGACAAGTTCAAGGTGTTGACTACGATGAGATTTTCTCACTCGCATCGATGCTTAAAAGTCTGTCTGAATCATGTTAGCAGTTGCCGCATTTTATGAAATCTAGCAAATGGATATGAAAACTACATACCTTAATAGATTTATTAAAGAAGAGTTGTATATGATGCAACCAAAAGGTTTTGTCAATCCTAAAGGTGCTTACAAAGTGTGGAAGCAGCTCCAGCGATCCATCTATGGACTGGTACAAGCATCTCGGAGTTGGAATATACGTTTTGTTGAGTTGATCAAAGCATATAGTTTTATACAGACTTTTGGAGAAGCCTGTATTTACAAGAAAGTGAGTGGGAGATCTGTAGCCTTTCTGATATTATATGTGGATGACATATTGTTGATTGGAAATGATACTAAATTTCTGGATAGCACAAAAGGATACTTCAATAAGAATATTCCAATGAAAGACCTCGGAGAAGCTGCTTACATATTAGGCATCAAGATCTATAGAGATAGATAATGATGGTTGATAAATTTTTCAATATGTACATACCTTGACAAGTTTTTGAAGTAGTTCAAAATGGAACAGTCAAAGAAGGAGTTCTTGCCTATGTTGCAAGGTGTGAAATTGAGTAAAGACTCGAAACCTGACCACGGCAGTAAATAAAAATAGAAAGAAAAGTCATTCCCTATGCCTTAGTCATAGGTTCTATAAAGTATGCTATGTTGTGTAGCAGACCTATTGTATACCTTAGCATGATTTTGGCAAGGGAGTACAATAGTGATCTAGGAGTAGATCACTGGATAGCGGTCAAAATTATCCTTAGAGGACTAAGGAAATATTTCTCGGTTATGGAGGTGATAAAAGAGTTCGTCGTAAAGAGTTCGTCGTAAAGAGTTACATCAATGCAAGCTTTTTACACCGATGTAGATGACTCTAAGTCTCGATCTAGATACATATTGAAGTGGGAGCAATTAGCTAGAGTAGCTCCATGTAGAGTATTGTAGACATAGAAATTTGCAAAATACATACGGATCTGAATGTTGCAGACCCGTAGACTAAACTTCTCTCACAAGCAAAACATGATCACTCTTTGGGTGTTAATCACATGGCGATGTGAACTAGATTATTAACTCTAGTAAACCCTTTGGGTATTAATCACATGAAGATGTGAACTAATGACATAAAGATGTGAACTATTGGTGTGAAATCACATGACGATGTGAACTAGATTATTGACTCTAGTGCAAGTGGGAGACTGAAGGAAATATGCCCTAGAGGCAATAATAAGTTGTTATTTATATTTCCTTATATCATGATAAATTTTTATTATTCATGCTAGAATTGTATTAACCAAAAACTTAGTACATGTGTGTATACATAGACAAACAGAGTGTCCCTAGTATGCCTCTACTTGACTAGCTCGTTAATCAAAGATGGTTAAGTTTCCTAGCCATGGACATGTGTTGTCATTTGATGAACGGGGTCACATCATTAGAAAATGATATGATGGACTAGACCCATCCGTTAGCTTAGCACTATGACCGTTTAGTTTACTGCTATTGCTTTCTTCATGACTTATGCATGTTCCTATGACTATGAAATTATGCAACTCCCGAATACCGAGGAACACTTAGTGTGCTATCAAACTTCACAACGTAACTAGGTGATTATAAAGATGCTCTACAGGTGTGTCCGATGGTATTTGTTGAGTTGGCATAGATTGAGGTTAGGATTTGTCACTCTGTGTATCGGAGAGGTATCTCTGGGCCCTCTCGGTAATGCACATCACTATAAGCCTTGCAAGCAATGTGACTAATGAGTTATTTACATGATGATGCATTATGGAACGAGTAAATAGACTTGCCGGTGACGAGATTGAACTAGGTATGATGATACCGATGATCGAATCTCGGGCAAGTAACATACCGATGACAAAGGGAACAACGTATGTTGTAATGCGGTTTGACCAATAAAGATCTTCATAGAATATGTAGGAGCCAATATGGGCATCCAGGTTCCGCTATTGGTTATTGACCATAGATGTGTCTCGGTCATGTCTACATAGTTCTTGAACCCGTAGGGTCCGCACGCTTAACGTTCGATGAAGATTTGTATTACGAGGTATGTGATTTGATGACCAAAGTTTGTTTGGAGTCCTGAATGAGATCACGGACATGATGAGGAGTTTCGAAATGGTTGAAAGGTAAAGGTTCATATATTGGAAGGCTATATTCGGACATCAGAAAGATTCCAAGTGATTCGGGTATTTTTCGGAGAACCGGGGAGTTACGGGAATTCATTAGGGGAAGTATTGGGCCTTATTGGCCTTTAGTGGAAAGGAGAGAAGGGCCACAAGGGATGGTCCGTATTGGACTAGGAGGTGGTGGCGCCCCCCTCTTTCCTTCTCCCTTTCCCTCTCCTTCCTTCTTCTCCTACTTGGACTAGGAAAGGGGGAAATCTGCTCCTACTAGGAGTAGGAATCCCCCCTTTGGGCGCGCCCCTTGAGGCCGGCCCTCCTCCCCCCTCCTTTATATACGGGGGAGGGGGTCACCCCATAGACACACAAGTTGATCTTTAGCCGTGTGCGGTGCCCCCCCTCCATAGATTTCCACCTCGGTCATATTGTCGTAGTGCTTAGGCGAAGCCCTGCATTAGTAACTTCATCATCACCGTCACCACGCCGTCGTGCTGACAAAACTCTCCCTCGGCCTCAGCTAGATCTAGAGTTCGAGGGACGTCACCGAGCTGAACATGTGCAGATCACGGAGGTGTCGTGCTTTCGGTACTTGATCGGTTGGATCGCAAAGACATTCGACTACATCAACCGCATTACTTAACGCTTCCGCTTTCTGTCTACGAGGGTACGTAGACACACTCTCCCCTCTCGTTGCTATGCATCTCCTAGATAGATCTTTCGTGATCATAGGAAAATTTTGAAATACTACATTCCCCAACACATGCTTAGTAGTAATATTAAAACAAAACCCAAAAAGATTTCCCGTTCTTCTTTTGCTTGCTGGGAGCTTTCCCGTGTAAATAGTTTTTCTCGTTCTTGTTTTCCTTCCTTAGAAAAACAAAAACTCCAAAAATATTTCAGTGTGTTTTTTTGAAATTCTTTTCTGTTCTTTGGGGGTCGAGAGGAGAAGACCACGATGGAAATGTTGAGTGGCTCTCATATGCATTATTGTTGATCTAACAAAGAGCCCATATTACCTTGTCTTCTCATTTGAATAAATGTTTGCAGATTCCAGCTTAGTCCAATGCACATGCACTATTATTATTTATCCACACCGTTCGGTCGTGCAAGTGAAAGGCAATAATGACGATATATGATGAAATCATTGAGATGAGGAAAAGCTGGTATGAACTCGACCTATCTTCTTTTTGTAAATATGTTTAGTTCATCATTCCTCATTCAACTTATTATGATTGAAACATGTTTGCAATCACAATTAGATATTATAGTTACTCATGCCATGCTTAATTATCTAGGAGTTTATAATGGTTTACCTTGCGTGCCAACATGGAAATTAAAATGGTTGTGATGTAGTATGATAGGATCATAGGATGGTATCCTCCTTTGAATGATTCAAGTGTCTTGACTTGGCACATGCTCACACATGTAGTTGAAACAAACTCAACATAGAGTCTACGATATTTATGTTCATAGTGATTTATATCCTACTCATGCTTGCATTCAATGTTGGTTAGTCTCAATGCATGTTTAGGACTGTTGTCCCTCTCTAGTTGGTTGCTTCCCGTCTCTTTCTAGCCTTCAGTTGTACTAAGCAGGAATACTGCTTGTGCATCCACTTCCATAAACCCCAAAGTTGTTCCATATGAGTCCACCATACCTTCCTATATGGGGTATCTACCTTCCGTTCCAAGTAAATTTGCATTTGCCAACCTCTAAACCTTCATATAATAATCTGTTTTCTCGAATAGCTCATGTATCAACTAGAACTGTCAATATCTTCCATGCTAGGTGGGTTATTCTTACGATGAGTGGACTCCGCTCATCATTCACGAGAAAATGGCCGGTAACCAGGATGCCCAGTCCCATGCTCAAAGCAAATCAAATCAAAATAATTGCAAACAAAACTCCCCTAGGATTGTTATTAGTTGGATGGTACCCGTTGTTTTCGACCAACCATGGAGTGTGCTTATGGGTGGTGGGGGAGTATAAACTTTACCATTCTGTTTGGGAACCGCCTATAATGTATGTAGCATGGAAGATACCGAGGTCTCTTGGTTGACGTTGAAAATGAAAGCATACTGCTCAAAATATTATTCAATCTCTGTTTTCAAAACTCGAGAAATGGCACCTCTACGAATCCTTGCTTCCCTCTACGAAGGGCCTATCTATTTACTTTTATTGCTGAGTCATCATCCTCTTATAAAAAGCACTAGTTAGAGAGCACCACTGTCATTTGTATGCATTGTTCTTAATTTATATTGAGTATGACCGTGACTGGATCTCTTTTGCCATGAATTACAATGTCTAGTCAGTCCTTGATCTTCAGGGGTGCTCTGCATTTATGTTTTGCTATCTCAAAAAGGGCTAGCAAGATACCATCTTGTTATATCATATCATGATTGTTTTGAGAAAAGTGTTGTCATCCGAGATTTATTATTATTGCTCGCTAGTTGATTATGCCATTGATATGAGTAAATGTGAGACCTAAATGTTATTGTGAATATGGTTAGTTCATAATCTTTGCTGAAAACCTGAATGATGGCTTTACATATTTGCAACAACAAGATCAAACAACGTTTGTAAAAGTTTTTCTTTATCACTTTCAGTTTATCAACTGAATTGCTTGAGGACAAGCAAAGGTTTAAGCTTGGGGGGTTGATACATCTTCAACGTATCCACTTTTTGCGAGAGTGACAAAAGCATAAACCCCCGTTTATGCGGTATTCTGTAAGGGACCTATTGGATCCAAAATTTTAATGCTATGGTTATAATTTATTCTTAATACTTTTCTCGTAGTTGTGAATGCTTGCGGGTGGGTTAATCAGAAGTAGGAGGTTTGTTCAAGTAAGAACAACACCTAAGCACCGGTCCACCTCCACGCCATCAAGTACTTGCCACTCAAACTTAAAAGACCAGCCAGGCACTGGCTCAACAGCCCACCTCCTCACTCCATGGGGATTTGGGAGGTGCTGGAGGACACCTTTAGGGCAAAATTCTAGGGCACTTATGTTCGACCCCTGGATGCCGACGACCTTAGTCACGTCATTCAACAACCTGATGAGTCAGAAGGAAAGTTCTAGAATCGGTTCTTGACTAAAAAGAACCAGATTGTTGACTGCCCCGATGCAGAGGCAATTGCCACCTTCCGGTATAGTATTCAAGGTGAATGGCTCACACGCTAGCTTGGGCAAGAAAAACTGAGGACAATGGTGGCCCTTACTTCCTTCATGACCCGCTTTTGCACGGGAAAGGACAGTTGGCTGGCTTGCGGCTCCCACAATGGCTAGGCTTGCACCATAGAAGCCCACGATGGTAATGGCAAACCCAGGCGCAACGATAATTAGCACAGACACAAGAACGGCATTAGTGAACATCTGGACAAAATCCTCGGCAGGCCCTGCCAGATTCATGGAACCTCGGACAAACCTGCCAATCACACCAACCGGATGTAACGACCCGACCTCAGATGGTCAAGTCTCTATGCTTAAGTGTCATCCCTGGATCGGTATGCTGACACACACAGTACTCGAGGATTTATAACAGAGGTAAATCACATGTGGAAAGTAACTTAAATACTATTACCTCAATCCAAATAGCGGAAGTAACAACAAGGTTGTGGATTCCCATCAACACCAACGGCAAAGTTGAGTGTAGAAATCGTAACCCTAACATATCACTTACTCATCGTAAGACTCCTACAACATGAGGCGTTGCAGCCATGTAGGTCAGTACATTGAATGTACTGGCAAATTCACACCATAGGATAAAAATGAGAATGGCTATCTCTATATGCATATTTGGCTGGTGGAGGCTTTAATTTTTACATAAAGCTAATTTTTCCGTACGACAAAGGAATAAATTTTATTTAACTACAAAGTTTGTTGATGTATTGAGAAGGTAACCCCAACTCAATCCCAAAATTAAAAGTTAAATAACCCAACAAGTTAATTAAGTAAAATGATGAGATCAAATCAATAATCCAATTACCAGATACTCAAGGTGTCCATAACCGGGGACACGGCTAACCATGATTAGTTTGTACACTCTCCAGAAGTTTGCGCATTTTTCCCCACAAGACTTGATCTCCTCCGTTGTATTTCTCGTACTGCATGGTGTTTGATAAATGGATGACTGAGACACAGTCTTTCCAAAGAGGCCCCCTTAACCGATAGATAGGCTGGTACACCTACAATCCCCTACATCTGCTAGCCCATCATGGAAAGGATTCCCACAACTTACTCAACTATGCCAGAGCCCATAATGTCTTGTGGCTGCACACAGAAGTTTCTAGCATGAATAATCTTATGATCCAATAGGACGATCACACAGATACCCCGGGATCTCCTTGGATAACACTGGATTCCCCAGGTGCCTGGGCAAGCCACTAGTATCCCCAGGGTGCCCCAACCAATCCACCTAGATGTGTATTAAAGTAGCCACCTTAAGTTAACCCTTAGATATAAATAACTCTCACATCTTTCATGAATCTCACAAAACCAAACCACGTCTACGAGCATAGCATAGCAGTATAAGCATAACGTAGTAACACCCAGGGGTTCGAGTATAATACAGTAGTTTCCGACCTCATCAACTACTTCCCTAATACCCACATGTTAACACATCCTACTCACACAATGTTTGAGGGTGAAACTAATGCATAAAAACTGGGTATGAAAAATATGATCAAAGTGTGAACTTGCCTTGTACTGTTGATGAAGATGATTCACACTCATAACTCTTGATAGTTCTACTCGTCACACTGCGGTCAATCAATCGTAAGCAAGCAATTGCATACATAAGCACTCATGCAAAAGAATTGAAGAAAATATCTCAGAAAACTTCAAAAACAAGCAATTAACTCTTTCAACAGAAAACAATTTCTAATAGTACCAAAATTGGGTGGATTTGGTCTTATCAGAAAGTTTAGGTCAAGAGCTTCAATTCGCAAAAAGAATCAATTAAATCGGAGTTATAAAACTCGAGTTATGAACAAAAGAAATTTGAATTCAAATCTGTTTGAAATCAAATTTTAAAATTTCAAAAATATTTTTAAGTTGGTTATCTAGATAGAGGGGATCATGATGAAGAATTGGTTTCGTTGATTTTGGATAAACGAGTAAAAAGTAGTGATCGTTTTAAGATCAGGGGCTAAACTGAAAAATAAATAACCATGGATAGGTCCCTGACTAAAACTAACAAAAAAAGAAAAAAAAATACTAAATAATGAACGTTTGTTTTCTGAAATAGAACAGCGGATGTTAACTAAATAACTAAACCCAAAAAATAGATCTAGGTTTTAAAAAAACGAACTAAACCGGCGAACAAAAAAAATAAACCGGACCGACAACGATTTTATACGGCGGGGCGGGTTCCGGTGGCTTTTTTACAGCGACGAGCATCGGCGAGGGCGGCGTGATGGCAAGGCGCGGCGGCGACTCAGCGGCGCTGCAGCAGCGGCGTCCTGTGCGGAGCGGCGGCGATGTGATGCGAGGAGACGAGGGGGTCGAGGGCGCGGCTTTCAAAGGCGGCGGGGCAGAGGTGGCTTGCTAAAGGGACCGAAGGAGTCCAGCCTCGGCATGGACGCCGAGCTCAGCATGGCGGCGCGCCATGGTGGCAACGGACTCCCGAGCGGGAGCTCGGGGACGAGCGGTGAGCGGCGTCGGCCGGCTGGGTCGTGGCCTGGTGAGTTGGGCCGGCACGGTCCGGTCCATCCGAAAAGGTTTTTTTTAATAGACAGACAATGGGATTAAACCAAAAATAAATAAAAACAAAATATAATATTGGCATATTATATATCAAGATTTTCAGAAAAAGATTTCCTACAACATGAACATTTTAAAAATAAAGCAAATAGTGCTACTGCTACAATAAAATCTCATAAAAATCATTTTAAAAATACCAAAATAATTTCAAATTTATTTCTCTCCAATTTTCTAATGTAGGGAATCATTTACCCTAATTTCCCTATATTTTATTTTTGGAGAAAAATATTTTGAATAAAACCCAAATAACTCCAAATTGAAAATAATTTCAAAGGGATTTTCAGTTTGATTCTTTCAAACTCCCAACTCATATTTCATATTATTTGAAGAAGTCATTTTATCTTCTGTCATGAAAATCATTGAGTTGCTTAAAGTTTCTGAATTTGAAATATTTTCAGATGGAATTCAAACTCTTTTCAAAAACCCTTTTCATTTAAATGGAAGAAGTCATGTCGTCTAATAAATCTCCAACGTATCTATAATTTTTGATTGTTCCATGCTATTATATTATCAACCTTGGATGTTTTATTTGCTATTTTATATGATTTTTGAGACTAACCTCTTAACTTAGAGCCCAGTGCTAGTTTCTGTTTTTCCTTGTTTTTGAGTATCGCAGAAAAGGAAAACCAAACGGAGCTCATTTGACCTGAAATTTCACAGAGATTGGTTTTGGACAAAAAGAAGCCCACGGAGTACCAGAGATGGACCAGAGGAGTCCCGAGGCCACCACGAGGGTGGGGGAGTGCCCTACCCCCCGGGGCGCGCCCCCTATCTCGTGGTCGCCTCGGGGACCCCCCTGACTTGTTCCCGACGCCAAAACCTCTTATATATACCCAAACTTCTAGAACATAACCTAAATCGGGAGTTTCGCCGCCGCAAGCCTCTGTAGCCACCGAAAACCAATCTAGACCCGTTCCAACACCCTGCCGGAGGGGGGGAATCCCTCTCCGGTGGCCATCTTCATCATCCTGGCGCTCTCCATGACGAGGAGGGAGTAGTTCACCCTTGGGGCTGAGAGTATGTACCAGTAGCTATGTGTTTGATCTCTCTCTCTCTCTGTCTCTCTCTCGTGTTCTTGATTCTAAACGATCTTGATGTATCGCGAGCTTTGCTATTATAGTTGGATCTTATGATGTTTGTCCCCCTCTACTCTCTTGTGATGAATTGAGTTTTCCCTTTGAAGTTATCTTATCAGATTGAGTCTTTAAGGATTTTAGAACACTTGATGTATGTCTTGCATGTGCTTATCTGTGGTGACAATGGGATATCACGTGATCCACTTGATGTATGTTTTGGTGATCTAATTGCGAGTTCCGTGACTTCGTGAACGTATGCATAGGGTTGGCACACATTTTCGTCTTGACTCTCCGATAGAAACTTTGGGGCACTCTTTGAAGTTCTTTGTGTTGGTTGAATAGATGAATCTGAGATTGTGTGATAGATATCGTATAATCATGCCCACGGATACTTGAGGTGACATTGGAGTATCTAGGTGACATTAGGGTTTTGGTTGATTTGTGTATTAAGGTGTTATTCTAGTACGAACTCTAGGATAGATCGAACGGAAAAAATAGCTTCATGTTATTTTATTACGGACTCTTGAATAGATCGATCAGAAAGAATAACTTTGAGGTGGTTTGTACCCTACCATAATCTCTTCATTTGTTCTCATCTATTAGTGACTTTGGAGTGACTCTTTTGTTGCATGTTGAGGGATAGTTATAGGATCCAATTATGTTATTATTGTTGAGAGAACTTTTACTAGTGAAAGTATGAACCCAAGGCCTTGTTTCAACGCATTGCAATACCGTTTTCACTCACTTTTATCATTAGTTACCATGCTGTTTTTATATTTTCGGATTACAAAAACCTATATCTACCATCCATATTGCACTTGAATCACCATCTCTTCGCCGAACTAGTGCACCTGTACAATTTACCATTGTATTGGGTGTGTTGGGGACACAAGAGACTCTTTGTTATTTGGTTGCAGGGTTGTTTGAGAGAGACCATCTTCATCCTACGCCGCCCACGGATTGATAAACCTTAGGTCATCCACTTGAGGGAAATTTGCTATTGTCCTACAAACCTCTGCACTTGGAGTCCCAACAACGTCTACAAGAGGAAGGTTGTGTAGTAGACATCATCATCTTCTCTCTAGGGTTTTGCGATGAAATGAATTTGAATTCATGGTTCCATAAGCAAGAATAAAAGTTTGGGAAAGTCCTTTTATTCCCTCTCATTTAACTTTCAAAAAGTTTCAAATTTCACTCACTTTCACACAAGCAACCACACCACAATCAAACAAAAAATCAAAACTATTTATTTAATATAACGTTCCAAAATTTATAATTTTGGGATGTTACAAACCTACCACCCTTAAAATGAATCTCACCCTCGAGATTCGGAGAGGCTAGAAAGAAATAGGTTAGGTTCGGGGCTTTTCAAAATCCATCTATCATCATAGGGGGTCTGGGGTTCTACCACCCGTAGAAGCATGGTTACGGTTCCATCAAAACTCAGGTACTACATCCTTATTGTTGGCAGTGTCAATCTTCTCAGATCTTCAGGATAATTCCTTCTCTGGGCTCTTCTGGTAGTGGCATAACCTTTTCCTCAATTCTTCTGTCCTTTTATCTTGGTATGGTCCTCCTATGACTGGGTCTTCTTAGCTGACGGGTCTGGCGCCAATACTAAACAACTATCGATATCCCATGGTGTTCATCAAACAATTATACTGGGTCCCCGCAGAAGATGGGTCTGGGTTTCATTCTCACCGTATGACCTACGATTGGCAACAACTGCCTTGTACAAGGGAAAATTGTCATACCATTCTAAGGTTTAAACAAGGTTTTGATCGTCGTTGCTCTACTATGGGTAAGTCACTCAGATTTACCATCCCTTATAGCAAGGTGAATAATAAGAGTAAGTCGGTATGGTGATCAATCCATCCCGCGCCCAAATCATTAGCTGTATATGGTTTAGCGAATCTCGCATTCTAACACTTGGTCATATTCACAAGCATTGTAGAATTTCTCTTGTCGATGAAGTAAGTTCGGATAAATCCATGGATTCTGCAAGCCAAACAAACATCTATCGTTCCTTCACAACTCTCAGGTTTTGCGTTACTCCTATAAGATCATCTGTTGATAAAGTCATATCTTCTTCCAAGGTTTTTCCTCCAGCAAGAGTGTGCTTGCTTCTTGGCAGGTCCTGGAGCCTGTGGGTTATGGGCTCACCTCATCACATTTAATCCTCGAACTCATCATCGGGCCAACTAATCATTATTCCAGCATCCAGCTTCCTAGTATTCTTAAATCCATCCAATTGTACTGTCTCCCTTCCTTCTATTTGTACCAAACGAAGACATGATTACTCAGACTCATCATGGAGTTACAATTTCTCCATTTTACCAACATTATACCTCCTTTAAATTCCAATAGTACTTCATGCCTTCATGCTCTTGGGGTATCCCACATTTCGAGATAAAACGCGTACTTACTTTCTCCAAAGTACACTCCATGGAACATCATTATCTTTTCCAGGGGTCAAGTGTCCTCACATGGTACTACCACCCTTGAAATACACAAATTATTCCATAGACCATATTTCTCATATCCTCGAAAATCGTCAAAAATTTCTTCATAGAGTAACAACTCATAAAATCCAAATCAGTACCAACGATGCTAACTTTATTGATTCTCAATTATTACAATCTCTTGAATTTTCATTACATGCATCAACTCAACACCTCAATATAAATGAAATGTTTCCACTACTACTATATTTCTCACAGACTCCACTACTTAACACTAATATCCTCATTGGGACAATCTCTAGCAAAGTGCCCTGCTTCATTACAACGGAAACATATTACTTCTAACAAGTCTCGAGGTTTCCTTGTGATTACATAGCCTCCTTGGGTCCTCGGCTTCCTTTTTGGGCAACTACTGAAGTAGTGCCCTAAATCTTTGCATCTGAAACATGTGATATGACGCAGGTCTTTTTATAGAAACTGGGTTGTACCTGGAATCCAATCTATTTCTCTTCCTGGACTTTCCCGTGCCAATCAGAGCTTCTATTTCCTGTGGGTTATTCTCTACTTCATCTGTCGAAAATGCTACTAGATCCTCCTTCAGGCAGTTTTGGGAGATGTGTCCTTCTTCTCCACATAAATAGCATGACTTGGTGCAGGGTTTAATTTGGTATTCTTCGGGTGTGTCCTCCACCTCTTCCTTCATCACCGGTTCTTCTAAAATTTCCATGAGGACTCCTTTCATTGTTTCTTTCTTCTGCTGGCTGCTTCTTTGTACCATGGGGTAAATGTGACACTGAGCAGGGTAGTGGGTAGTCCCTTCACATAAGAAACAAGTAATCTACCTAGTTGGGCATTCTTCATCTGGGTGACTTTCTTCACAATGAGGGCAGTCATCCTTGTGTTCTTTATGGTTGTGTCCTATTTCTCCATAGAGCTTGCATGCACAAGGTTTCTTCATATCATTTCCATAAGGCTTCAATTTCTGGGACACAAGACGAGACCTTTGTAGAATCAACTTAAATTCTTTCCAAGTGGTTACTCCTTTCCATCCATTGATGGTTTGGTACATCCTCCACCAAGTAGCAGCACCTCTTTCAAAACACTGAAGAGCATGCTGGGTCATATTCTTTCCGGCTATAGTGTTATTCTTCATATGATCTTCCATGTTCTGAATCCATTGGTCTGTGTCCAATTAAGTCATTGGTCCAGAAAATATGAGTTCATCTCCATTCATCCTCTATTGGTTCCAAGGGTTTTGGGGTGGGGTTAGAGAGATATAGACGGATACACACAGTACAAACAATAGTTTTGAAGAGACAGATTTTTATTTTGTGGCTGTCGAAAAAACTTCAAACAAATGTCAGCTCACAATTGTCGCATCTAACGGAAGTATATAACAGGGGTTTGGTCTTCTAAAGGTTAATAAATCTTCAAAGTCACCAAACTCTTCAAGTCTTGTCCATGTCTCTGATGGCTTCTTCCGATCGTGATTGTCCTTCTCAAGTTCTTTTGCTAGACCATCTCTGTTGACACAAAGTCTCTCATGACGTCCTTTAGTATTCTGGAGCTGCGTTCCAAACTTCTAGGTTTCAACATCCTTGACATGAACCATGGTCCTACTGTCCTTCAGTTCCTGACGAATCTCCAGTATCTCAATGTTTTGCTCCTCCAGCTTGGCTACTTTCAGCTTCTGGGTCCTGAGTTCTTCACGAAATGCTTCCTTGTCAAATATGGCTTCCTGCAGGTCCATCTTCAAATTTTTTATGTAATACTCCAGATCCTGGCTATACACCAGCTAAGGTTAAAACTTCATCTTTTGCTGATAGGTGCTCCATTAGCCCTTTTGTCATCCAATCCTTCCGAAGAAATGCATGCTTAACTCAGCACGGTGACAATAGCATAAGCGGGTGATAACATCATGGATAGCCGTGTTTATGCCCATGTCATTGCCATGAGCTATCATTCCATAGTTAATATCTCCTGCCTTAGGGTTTTCTTGACAATTCTAGTTTTAACGCTTCATGTTTCGGTATTTCTCCGACACACCTTGATCTCGGGTATTGGCAGCTTCAATAGTCTGACAAGTTCCATAAGGGTAGCCTAGGTCATACCAATCTAGAAATTCTTCAGAGCCTTCAAATTCTGCTAGTCTTCGGAGTCTTCAACCGTTGTAGTTTCCATTATTATAATGCATGGTAAAATCCTCTTCATTCTGAAGTGGTCTTAGTTGTCCGAGATCTTGTACTTCTCGGAGTGGTCTCATCAGCCAAATCTTCATGTGGTCAAAAGGGAAAAGAGGGGTATAGTCTATCTAAAAGGGAATATTTGATAAAACTCAGAAAAGAAGAGAGGTAAAAGATCTTTTGAAAATAAAGTTTTAGAGAAAATATTTCCTATGGGATTGCCAGTTTCTAGGGTCACGTCCTATAGCCAACATGTGCTCTAATACCATCTTGTAACAACCTGACCTCAGACGGTCAAGTCTCTGTGCTTAAGTGTCATCCCTGGATCGGTATGCTGACACATACAGTACTCGAGGATTTATAATAGAGGTAAATCACATGTATAAAGTAACGTAAATACTATTACCTCAATCCAAATAGCGGAAGTAACAACAAGCACTGGTGTGCGTCGGTCCTAAACAAACGGTTTTTAACCCCTTTCTGCGACGGCCTTTAGAACCGCCGCCAAGTGAGTGTGTGCGATAGGGGGTCCTTCCCACATGACCCAGAAACCGTCGGGGATATGGAACAGTGATCCAGAGGCCTTCCAAAATTTAATCGTGTGCGATGCAGCACACACTAAATTCTTTCGCATATGTGGTATCGCTGATTAGGAGTTTGTAATGACGCAGTGAAACCATACGGTCTGTCGTAATGAACCATTTGGGAAACAGTATGTAAGGCACACGGGCCAACATATGAACTGTGTGCGATTTGTGCCCTGTCGCACATGAGTTTTCTGCGTAACCCGTCTACCATTCTAGACTCCATCGCACACGTTTTCCAACAATTACCGTCTACGATAATGTTCTATCACAAATGGTTCAGGAGCCCCTTCGCACACATACAAGTGCTGCAGGCCATTTGTGATTTGTTAGGTATCACCGACAGTTGCCGCAAGAGTGATGTGTGCTTTTCATTTGGGATCCCACACGTTTCCTGAAAAAAATACGACTGGGATTGGAATTTGCATTGGGCACGGTTTACTCCCAGTTCTCGTGTGCGATAACACGATATCACAAATGGTTCCGGAGAACCTATGCACATGTAGTAGCACTGCAAATCGTTTGCGACCTGCTGTGTATCACCGACGGTTCCGCTACGATTGACGTATGCTTTCCGATGTGGATCGCACACACTCATTTAGTTGACCCATGTGCAGAGCAATTGCCTGGTTAAAACAAAAATATCAAATTTTGAATCAGCATGCAAAAAGAAAATTCGCCACAATATTCAATTAAACAAATAAACAAAATATCCAATTTTGAATCTGCACGCAAAAAGCAAATTCGGCAAAATATTCAATTGAACAAATAGTGTCCACAGGAAGAAAATTCATTAGATTTCGCAACAATTGCAATTGAACATATGGTAGCTAAATTCTAATGATTTGTCCATACATATATGCATTACATAATTAATCATAGTGTATGAAATACGAAGACCTCATCAGATGGAAAACAATGGATCCATGCGTTATATGTTTAGCAGCTAACTCTTACTCAATGTTTCAGGAGAAGGCATGCTAAAATCTTCATTATCACCAGTGGGATTGATGTAGTGATCCAGGAAGAAGTCATTGATAAATCTCCGAACCATCAGTAATTCACTAGCCAGGAGCGGTTCAGGGGTCCTCGGTTTTAAGATGAGCTGCAGTATTTTTAAGATCAGAATGTGCCATATGAGTGAAGTAGAAGATATTAATTAAGATAAACTTACTGGTACTAATTCGCGAGGATCGTCACAACTATCAACAGATTTGCAGATGGAGATCATGTGTCTGCAAACATAGTATCCACAATGGTTGGTCCCTGCTTCTTGCTGAGGACACTGAAATTTTTTGTACAAAATTAGTCATGTATTTGTCCTATTCGGAACAACCTAACCCGTGTTAGATGTATTATTTTTTCTTTGGACAAAATAGAAAGAGGTTTATTTAGAAGCTTGAACATTTGACTAGCGCAAGGAAAGGTATTTGCAGACTGTTGGATAAATTTTCCGAAAATGACGGATTTTGGTGTGTTACCGGAGAAATGATCTCGTGCTCACAGGTTGTTCCGTCTTGAACAGGTTCCCTGGTTTAGTTTTCCACAATGCAAGCACACTTCAAATGATGATGAATCTTAACAACATCAATTATCGAACCAGATATGTATGCAAATTAATTTCAACATCATATAATTCAATACCTATCCAAGAATTGCTGAACATGTGTCAGATCCTGAGCGTTTGTTGACTCTCTGAGAGAATCGATGTAGTAAACTGTGTTCTTGTTTGGAACAATGAATAACAATATCCAGTGATTGCTACATATTAAGAAAGAAATGAACTTATGAATGATGTCGAAATCTGAAAGACAATCAGTGTATGCATGGTTGTTTACTTGACTTACCGTTTATGATATGGCTAGAGAAATGATTGTGCATGGGACGTGTTTTCGAAGATATGGATGTAACGCCCTATTGGAGGAGGGAGGCGGCGGAGGCGATGTGGCGGCTCCTGATTGGCCGGAGTGATGTGGCAGCGGGGTGGACATGTCCGGCCGGCGCGGGAGGAAGTGTGCGGCGGCGCGGGGAGGAGTTTTTAGGGTTTCATCTGCGCGAATTTCGGAGGGGATCACATATATATATAGGTAGAGGGAGCTAGGAGAGTCCAAAAGAGGTGCGGTTTTCGGCCACGCGATCGTGATCGAACGACCGAGATGATGGAGGGGGTTTAGGTGGGTTTTGGGCCACTTTGGAAGGGTGTTGGGCTGCAACACTCACGAGGCCTTTTTGGTCCCTCGGTTAATTGTTGGAGTATCAAACGAACTCCAAATGGCATGAAACTTGACAGGCGCTCTACCGGTAGTAAACCAAGGCTGCATGACAAGTCTCGGTCCAATCCGAAAACGTTTAACACCCGCACACGAAAAGAGGTAGAAAGGGGCACCGAGTGACATAGGAGCGCCGGATTGCGAAACGGACAACGAGAAAAATGCTTGGATGCATGAGACAAACATGTATGCAAATGAAATGCACATGATGACATGATATGCAATGCATGACACGCAACAAATGACAAGGCAACAACAACGAATAACTAGAGGACACCTGGCACATCGGTCTCGGGGCGTTACAACACTCCACCACTACGAGAGGATCTCGTCCCGAGATCTAGAATGGCACCAGAGGGACAAACAGAAGAGAAGGAGAAGAGGTAAAACTAAGTTGCTTCTATGACAAACGAGTGAAACCCATGAACCTTCAAAAGGTTAAGCCATTTCGAGAAAAGAATACCACGGAGATGAACGAAGTTGAACATACTCTGTTAGAAAAGAGGAACAAGGAAGAACAACTTCGGGCAGCACTCCGATTGAAAAGAAAAGAAATTGAATAAGAGCTTGACAAGATGAGAGGATACTTGATGAAATCACAAAACACTGCCTCCGGAATGAAAGGATAGAAGATGGATAATTGAAATAAGAGAATGGAGAAGAAAAGGACAACTTCTGCCACAAAGAGTTTGAAAAGGCATCTTTAGGAGAAGGGTGGAGTTGTTGGAAACCCAACAACGAAAAGAATAAGCTTGATATGGTCTTATGGAATACATCTCAAATTATGAGGTGATAACCAGCCACTTACGGGAAAAAGAATTGGATTGGTATGAACAAGGAGACGAGAAAGCTTATTTCACTGGAAGGATGAAAGAAGAACTTGGGTCACTTATAAGCACCATAATTAGCAACAATCCTTAGGGAAGGCTTTAGGTGAAATATAACCCAAGATAACTCCAATGAAGAGATTGATTGATTTAAGATACCTCATTCTTGACAACATGTGAATCATGAAACATGAACTCAAGTTATGAAGAATGACATAGCACCAACTCAAATGATACGGTAGAAGGAATTGCACTTAGGAATACAAGATGAAGAATGCTTGAGCTCCTTTGAAAAGAATCTCGATGAAAACTTTGAGAAGGAATTAAATCCTTGGTGAACCATCATGAAGAACCTTCATGAAGAACTCCGGTAACAAAAGAAATGATCAAACGGAAGGAAAGAGAGGTCGAAAAACACAAGGTGAATCCTTGCAATGATTTAGATGGATCTCCGTGGTGATATAATTACGAGAGCTTGGAACTCCGGGAAAAAGAAAGAAGAACAACTGAAAACAGAATTTATTCATCATGAACAACTTCCGAAAAAGAAAAGATGAAGCATCTCGAACCGAGAATGTGATGTGCTGAATCACTCTAGAAAGCAAGAATTGAATTTATTCGATGAAACAAGAATAAGAATTATGTTATGCGTATCCTTCACCAATTAAACTGATGACAAACAACGGATTTGACATACCACTTATTCTCGTAGAGAGCATTAAGATAGATATAGCGCCAACTTGGGAAGGTCTTCTATGAACCACCGGTAGGATTAACGACGAAAAAATTGATAAGGAAGAGAAATATGGAAGAACCACCGTAAGAAATGAAAATGAACGAAGTAAAGGGATGAATCACCGGTAAGGATTAGAGAACGAGTGAGGATACTTGAGGGGATTTAGATACCACTGAAATGAAGAGATCACGAACTAATTAGAGAATATTGAATGATGCACCTGTAAGATTTGGAGAATGATAACTGAAGGCTGAGAATGAATAAACCTGAATTGATGAACTCCGGATAACAAACCGAGAAGACTCTTGAATTGCTCCGGATGGGTGAAAAGAATTCTCACAATCGAAAAAAATTATGAGAGGATGGCACGAGGCTAGAGCCATGAATCTTGAAAAGAATGGAGCAAGATTTAAGAGAAACTCTTCTTCGGTCTTCAGATGTTGAGACAGATGACGAGAACCACCACGGAGAATTGTTTAGACACTCCGGAAGAATCAAAAGCGAAGAGGTTGAGCCAAAGATGAAAGAATTTTGAAAGATCTTGGAGAAAGGCATTTGACTGATGATAACTCATTCTTACTTTAAACTTTGAGAAAAAAATTGAGGATAACTCCGGGAAAATAAGAAGAGTCAGGTAAGATCCTGGGAAAAGACCTGTGGGTTAGGGCCCACTCAAGAGAAACGCCGTTGAAATGATTTAAAGAGAGAGATTGCACCGTCTGAATTAAAAGACTTGAATGAGATAACAACCTCAAAAGAGTTTGAACGAAAGCAGAGTGGAAACATGAATCTTCGAGATATCTTGAGCACTCCGAAACAATTGAATAGCGAGAAAAGAATGAATATGAGGTGCACCGGCATAAGGAGGTATTAGAAATGAGGAAAGGATAAAGAAACACCAAAAGCTTGAATTGAATGCACCGGAGAGAAAAAAACGAGTGAAGAGTGACGAACTTGAAGCTCCGCTAGAATCTTCATGAGAATCACCGGGTAAGAACATGAAGGAGAAAAAATGGAGAGACTTCCCATCAATAAAAGGATACTTGAATAAGAAATCTGAGTCCTTGAAGCAAAAGGGTGGGAGGGAGGGAAAAACAAAGGCAACTTGGAGACGGATGAAACAAACACCATTGAGAAGAACTGATACCTGATCTTGCGGTTGTTGAAATGATCGGATCCACTTGAAGAGAAACACGCCAGTGAAAAGAAATTGAAATGACAAACTCGATGATCGAGAAGGATTAGTATTCACATAGGAATATGAGAACACCACTTAGACAAGGGATGGAATCAACATTTTACTTCGAAGCAACTCGAATACCACAACTCAAAGCAAAACAAAAGATTGGCTTGCAGAATAAGCCGGAACAAACACATGATAGAGATTTTGTCCGAAGTTTTCGTGGTGGGGCCGAAGTTTTCGTGGTGGGGACTACACGGGCTCGATCGTACAACACCATCATGTACAAGGCAGTGCACATGACATACGAAGCGTCCCCGAGTCGGCATAGCCAAGGACTCTTTAAGACACAACGAGACCACTGTAAAACCAACCGTGGATAGGCGGACCACTAGACGTCGAACCCCAATTTCATATCATACATCTGTCAGAAAGATATCTTAAGAGCTACTTGAATTCCCACTTATAAACTCCTGAAATTTTCCGGTTATGCAATCAGGTGTTGGGGATACAGGGGAAGCATAATATCTCACCCAAAACTAGCAAATCCTACATCCAGCTGTATCCATCCTTCAACACATAACCAAGAAACCTTCAGAAATCATTTACCTCAACCTTCGAAAAGCATCCGTTATACGAGTTATGGCAATACTCCCGAACTCCCGCCCAGTACTGGGTGGCGTCGAGGTTATCTCACCAACAACTGCATAAAAGAGATTTTCGATGTCGGCGAAACTAATCTTAGGTATTCCAGAACTGCAACGATAAAATTGTGACGACAACACCTTGGAGCTCAACTCCCCGGGACACTGCCACAACCCCTAAATGACAGGAGGCACCAAGAACAATGTTCTCGTCACAAAACCATCAGAACGATTCCAAGATACCCGCGTGATCCTAATTTTTTAGTGAAATTTGAGAAGAGAAGAGTCAAAACTCTACGTCAGGATGCCTCACCAGAGCGACGAAGGGACTGAGTAGTAAAAAGAAGTCCTGACTCTCCGATATGTATAATCCTAATTGACTCAAAACATTTCTAGACTCAATAACGCCAGCGATTCGATCAAGCAGGGGGCTCCTAAGGTCGGGGAAGGCTCTGATACCAACTTGTAACGCCCTATTGGAGGAGGGAGGCGGCGGAGGCGACGCGGCGTCTCCCGATTGGCCGGAGTGATGTGGCAGCGGGGTGGACATGTCCGGCCGGCGCGGGAGGAAGTGTCTGGCGGCGCGGGGAGGAGTTTTTAGGGTTTCATCTGCGCGAATTTTGGAGGGGATCACATATATATAGGTAGAGGGAGCTAGGAGAGTCCACAAGAGGTGAGGTTTTCGGCCACGCGATCATGATCGAACGACCGAGATGATGGAGCGGGTTTAGGTGGGTTTTGGGCCACTTTGGAAGGGTGTTGGGGTGCAACACTCACAAGGCCTTTTTGGTCCCTCGGTTAACCATTGGAGTATCAAACGAAGTCCAAATGGCACGAAACTTGACAGGTGGTCTACCGGTAGTAAACCAAGGCCGCATGACAAGTCTTGGTCCAATCCGAAAACGTTTAACACCCACACACAAAAAGAGGTAGAAAGGGGCACCGGTGACATAGGTGCGCCGGATTGCAAAACAGACAACGGGAAAAAATGCTCGGATGCATGAGACGAACATGTATGCAAATGAAATGCACATGATGACATGATATGCAATGCATGACACGCAAGCAATGACAAGGCAACAACAGCGAATAACTGGAGGACACCTGGCACATCGGTCTCGGGGCGTTACAATGGAGGACCGTGTTAATGGCCCAGTCTCCTTGGTCCTTACCATCTAATGTTGTGCCATTTGCTAATGCAGGATCTATGAAATACACACTCTCCCTTATTCTTCTCCGCGCGTTTAATCCCCTAAGAGGAATAAATGCAGTTAGTTGTTTATCATTTATAGTATTGTATGGAGAAGTTGATTAGAGTTTGTTAAGTACTTACTAAATCAGGCATCTAACAAGAGTGGCATCGAGCACGTTGAAGTTGAAGAAGAGATGTAAGTCCTTGAAACTCACTTTGATGGAACCAGCATCATGTCGGAAATGATCTCTATTGTAGTGGACTAGCAAAGCATGATAGCCTACTGACATTTGATCCATGCAATATTCATGTAACTCGCGACAAATGGAGCTGCACTCATCAAAGTATTCGCCAACAAGAAATGGCTGGCCATGGATGTAATTGCGTGCTTCAAGAACATCTGCTTTCCTTTTAGCAAGCAACAATTCTACTTCTTCATCATCCATGGCGTCGGAAATATATTACTCCCTGATTCGAACAAGCTGCTGTTAATTTGGTTTTGTACGATGAGTGCTTTATGTAAGAGGTAATCATTCTCTTTCCTCTTCACTCTCCCACAGCGCTTCCTCGTGGTCATGGTTGTAGCCTTTTTGGCCACTTCCTTCTTGGTACTTGAAGCATTTCTGGCAGAACGTCTGCTTGCCTGCAAGGTAGACTACCGAGCAGGCGGTGAAGCTTGGACGTACTTCTTAGCAGACGGTTTATCTATGCCAGACCGCTGAGCTGGCGGTGCTGCTGTGACGGACTACTGGGTTGTAGGAGCAGAGGCATCGGACTGCTGACCATGCGTTGAAGCTATGTCGGGTTTCTGCGCAAGTGGTGCCAACTTGTCAGTGTGCTGAGGAGGCCGTGCCAACACGTTGGTTTGCTAAGCAGGAAGTGCTGACACATTGGTATGCTGATCACGCGCCTGCTGACCGACGGACTGATGAGCAGTCGGTTCTGGACCTACAGACTGCTTAGCAGGCGGTTCCGAAACATCAGACTGCTTAGTGATACGTCTCCAACGTATCTATAATTTTTTATTGTTCCGTGCTATTATATTATCTGTTTTGGATGTTTAATGGGCTTTAATATACATTTTTATATTATTTTTTTGACTAACCTACTAACCAAAGGCCCAATGCAAATTGCTGTTTTTTTGCCTATTTCAGTGTTTCGCAGAAAAGGAATATCAAACGGAATCCAAACGGAATGAAACCTTTGGGAGAGTTATTTTTGGAACAAACATGATCTAGGAGACTTGGAGTGGACGTCAAGAAAGAAGCGAGGAGGCCACAAGGAAGGAGGGCGCGCCCAGGGGGTAGGCACGTACCCCACCCTCGTTGGCCCCTCGCAGCTCCACCAACGTACTTCTTCCTCCTATATATACCCATATACCCCAAAAACATCTAGGAGCACCACGAAACCCTATTTCCACCGCCGCAACCTTATGTACCCTTGAGATCCCATCTTGGGGCCTTTTCCGATGCTCCACCGGAGGGGGAATCGATCACGGAGGGCTTCTACATCAACAGCATAGCCTTTCCGATGATGTGTGAGTAGTTTAGCACAGGCCTTTGGGTCCATAGTTATTAGCTAGATGGCTTATTCTCTCTCTTTGGAGCTCAATACAAAGTTCTCCTTGATTCTCTTGGAGATCTATTCGATGTAATTCTTTTTGCGGTGTGTTTGTCGAGATCCGATGAATTGTGGGTTTATGATCAAGATTATCTATGAACAATATTTGATTCTTCTCTGAATTCTTTTATGCATGATTTAAATATCTTTGCAAGTCTCTTCGAATTATCAGTTTGCTTTGGCCTACTAGATTGATATTTCTTGCAATGAGAGAAGTGCTTAGCTTTGGTTTCAATCTTGTGGTGTCCTTTCCCAGTGACAGCAGGGCCAGCAAGGCATGTATTGTATTGTTGCCATTGAGGATAAAAAGATGGGGTTTATATCATATTGCTTGAGTTTATCCCTCTACATCATTTCATCTTGCCTAATGCGTTACTCTGTTCTTATGAACTTAATACTCTAGATGCATGCTGGATAGCGGTCGATGTGTGGAGTAATAGTAGTAGATGCAGAATCATTTCAGTCTACTTGTCGCGGACGTGATGCCTAGATATTCTCATAACTATTCGCTTTTCTATCAATTGCTCGACAATAATTTGTTCACCCACCATAGAATTTGCTATCTTGAGAGAAGCCACTAGTGAAACCTATGGCCCCTGGGTCTATCTTCCATCATATTATTTTTCTATTAATTTTCTATTTCAATCGTAGTTTATTTTGCAATCTTTACTTTCCAATCTATACCATAAAAATACCAAAAATATTTATCTTATTATCTCTATCAGTTCTCACTTTCATAAGTGACCGAGAAGGGATTGAAAACCCCTTTATCGTGTTGGTTGCGAGGCTCTTGTTTGTTTGTGCAGGTGCTAGGTGACTCGCGTGTTACCTCCTACTGGATTGATACCTTGGTTATCAAAACTGAGGGAAATACTTACGCTACTTTGCTGCATCACCCTTTCCTCTTCAAGGGAAAACCAACGCATGATCTTGAAAATTTAATTAAGCCCCATGATGAATATGAGATTGATAATAGCATTTGCAATATTATTGAAAGTGGGTTTGGAAGAGTGTCAACTTTAGATCCCACATATTTGGAGAATGTTCAATCTTATGAAATTTTTGATAAAAGTGGGTTTGGAGAGGTCATGACTTTAGTTAATTTTAATCCCAATATTTCGGAAGAGTGTCAACTTTGCATACATATGGATCGTGTTAAGAATATGTTTTGTGATAGCTATATTGTTGAATTTGATTATGATCCTACATGTAATTATTATGAGAGAGGAAAATACGGTTGTATGAATTTTCATGTTACTAAATTACCTCTCGTTATGTTGAGATCGCTATTGTTTCTTTCCGCTTCCTTCCATATGCTAGTTTTTTTGCTTGCCTATAAGATTCCTATGCATAGGAATTATGTTAGACTTAGATGTGTTTGTCACGTGTTTTATGATGCTCTCTTTGTGCTTAAATTCTTGTCTTTCATGTGAGCATCATCAAAATTGTCAATGCCTAGCTAGGGGCGTTAAACGATAGCGCTTGTTGGGAGGCAACCCAATTTTATCTTTTTTCTTATTTTTTGTTCCTGTTTAGTAATGAATAATTGATCTAGCCTCTGTTTAGATGTGGTTTTATGTTTTTAATTAGTGTTTGTGCCAAGTAGAACCTTTGGGAAGACTTGGGGGAAGTTCTTGCGATCTTGCTGTAAAAAACAGAAACTTTAGCGCTCACGAGATTTGCTGCCATTTTTTACTGGAGAGTGAAATTAGGTTGATTCTTTTTGCAGATGATTAATAGAAAAATTACTCACGTCCACCAATTTATTTCAGAATTGTCAGGGTTACATAAGTATTCGAAACCTACAGATTACTACAGACTGTTCTATTTTTGACAGATTCTGTTTTTCGTGTGTTGTTTGCTTATTTTGACGAATCTATGGCTAGTATCGGGGGGTATGAACCATAGAGAAGTTGGAATAGAGTAGTTTTAACACCAATATAAATAAAGAATGAGTTCATTATAGTACCTTGAAGTGGTAGTTTTTTTTCTTATACTAACGGAGCTCATGAGATTTTCTGTTGAGTTTTGTGTTGTGAAGTTTTCAAGTTTTGGGTAAAGATTTGATGGATTTTGGAATAAGGAGTGGAAAGAGCCTAAGCTTGGGGATTCCCAAGGCACCCCAAGGTAAAATTCAAGGACAACCAAAAGCCTAATCTTGGGGATGCCCCGGAAGGCATCCCCGCTTTCGTCTTCGTCCATTGGTAACTTTACTTGAGGCTATATTTTTATTCAACACATGATATGTGTTTTGCTTGGAGCGTCTTGTATGATTTGAGTCTTTGATTTTTAGTTTACCACAATCATCCTTGCTGTACACACCTTTTGTAGATACACACATGAATCAGAATTTATTAGAATACTCTATGTGCTTCACTTATATCTTTTGAGCTAGATAATTTTGCTCTAGTGCTTCACTTATATCCTTTAAGAGCACGGTGGTGGTTTTATTTTATAGAAATTATTGATCTCTCATGCTTCACTTATATCATTTTGAGAATCTTTTAGAACAGCATGGTAATTTTCTTTGGCTATAAAATTAGTCCTAATATGATAGGCATCCAAGATGGTATAATAAAAACTATCATAAAAAGTGCATTGAATACTATGAGAAGTTTGATACTTGATGATTGTTTTGAGATCTGAAGATGGTGATATTAGAGTCATGCTAGTTGAGTAGTTGTGAATTTGAGAAATACTTGTTCTAAATTTTGTGATTCCCGTAGCATGCACGTATGGTGAACCGTTATGTGATGAAGTCGGAGCATGATGTTTTTATTGATTATCTTCCTTATGAGTGGCGGTCGGGGACGAGCGATGGTCTTTTCCTACAAATATATCCCCCTAGGAGCATGCGTGTAGTACTTTGTTTCGATAACTAATAGATTTTTGCAATAAGTATGCAAGCTCTTTATGACTAATGTTGAGTGCATGGATTATACACACTCTCACCCTTCCACTATTGCTAGCCTCTCTAATACCGCGCACCTTTTGCCGGTATCATACACCCACCATATACCTTCCTCAAAACAGCCACCATCCCTACCTATTATGGCATTTCCATAGCCATTCCAAGATATATTGCCATGCAAATTTCCACCGTTCCGTTTGTTATGACATGATTCATCATTGTCATATTGCTTTGCATGATCATGTAGTTGACATAATATTTGTGGCAAAGGCACCTTCATAATTCTTTCATACATGTCACTCTTGATTCATTATCCTGGTACACCGCCGGAGGCATTCACATAGAGTCATATTTTTTTCTAGTATCGAGTTGTAATTTTTGAGTTGTAAGTAAATAAAAGTGTGATGATCATCAATATTAGAGCATTGTCCCATTTGAGGAAAGGATGATGGATACTATGATTCCCCCACAAGCCGGGATGAGACTCCGGACGAAAAGAAAAAAAGGAGAAAAAAGAGAAAATGAGAGAAAAAGAGAGAAGGGGCAATGCTACTATCCTTTTACCACACTTGTGCTTCAAAGTAGCACCATGATCTTCATGATAGAGAGTCTCCTATGTTGTCACTTTCATATACTAGTGGGAATCTTACATTATAGAACTTGGCTTGTATATTCCGATGATGGGCTTCCTCAAATTGCCCTAGGTCGTCATGAGCAAGGGATTTGGATGCACACCCACTTAGTTTCTTTTTGAGCTTTCATACACTTATAGCTCTAGTGCATCTATTGCATGGCAATCCCTACTCACTCACATTGATATCTATTGATGGGCATCTCCATAGCGCGTTGATACGCCTAGTTGATGTGAGACTATCTTCTCCTTTCTTGTCTTCTCCACAACCACCATTCTATTCCACCTATAGTGCTATGTCCATGGCTCATGCTCATATATTGCGTGAAGATTGAAAAAGTTTGAGAACATCAAAAGGATGAAACAATTTCTTGGCTTGTCATCGGGGTTGTGCATGACTTAAATACTTTGTATGATGAAGATAGAGCATAGCCAGACTATATGATTTTGAAGGGATAACTTTCTTTGGCCATGTTATTTTGAGAAGACATAATTGCTTTGTTAGTATGCTTGATGTATTATTATTTTTATGTCAATATTAAACTTTTGTCTTGAATCTTTCGGAACTTAATATTCGTGCCACAATAAAGAAAAATTACATTGAGAAATATGTTAAGAAGCATTCCACATCAGAAATTCTATTTTTATCATTTACCTACTCGAGGACGAGCAGGAATTAAGCTTGGGGATGCTTGATACGTCTCCAATGTATCTATAATTTTTGATTGTTCCATGCTATTATATTATCTGTTTTGGATGTTTAATGGGATTTAATATACCATTTTATATTATTTTTGGGACAAACCTACTAACCAAAGGCCCAGTGCAAATTGCTATTTTTTTGCCTATTTCAGTGTTTTGTAGAAAAGGAATATCAAACCGAGTCCAAATAGAATGAAACCTGCAGGAGAGTTATTTTTGGAACAAACGTGATCCAGGAGACTTCGAGTGGATGTCAAGAAAGAAGCGACGAGGCCACGAGGCAGGAGGGCACGCCCCCATCCTCGTGGGCCCCTCATAGCTCTACCGACGTACTTCTTCCTCCTACATATATACCCATATACCCCGAAAACATCCAGGAGCACCACGAAACCCTATTTCCACCGCCGCAACCTTCTGTACCCATGAGATCCCATCTTGGGGCCTTTTCCGGCGCTCCACCGGAGGGGGAATCGATCACGGAGGGCTTCTACATCAACACCATAGCCTCTCCGATGATGTGTTAGTAGTTTACACAGACCTTCGGGTCCATAGTTATTAGCTAGATGGCTTCTTCTCTCTCTCTGGATCTCAATACAAATTTCTCCTCGATTCTCTTGGAGACCGATTCGATGTAATTCTTTTTGCGGCGTGTTTGTCGAGATCCGATGAATTGTGGGTTTATGATCAAGATTATCTATGAACAATATTTGATTCTTCTCTGAATTCTTTTATGCATGATTTAAATATCTTCGCAAGTCTCTTCGAATTATCAGTTTGGTTTGGCCTACTAGATTGATATTTCTTGCAATGGGAGAAGTGCTTAGCTTTAGGTTCAATCTTGCGGTGTCCTTTCCCAGTGACAGCAGGGGCAGCAAGGCATGTATTGTATTGTTGCCTTTGAGGATAAAAAGATGGGGTTTATATCATATTGCTTGAGTTTATCCCTCTACATCATGTCATCTTGCCTATTGTGTTACTCTGTTCTTATGAACTTAATACTCTAGATGCATGCTAGATAGCGGTCGATGTGTGGAGTAATAGTAGTGGATGCAGAATCGTTTTGGTCTACTTGTCGCGGACGTGATGCCTATATACATGATCATGCCTAGATATTCTCATAACTATTCGCTTTTCTATCATCTGCTCGACAGTAATTTGTTCACCTACCGTAGAATTTGCTATCTTGTGAGAAGCCACTAGTGAAACCTATGGCCCCCGGGTCTATCTTTCATCATATTATTTTCCTATTAATTTGCTATTTCTATCGTAGTTTATTTTGCAATCTTACTTTCCAATCTATACCATAAAAATACCAAAAATATTTATCTTATTATCTCTATCAGATCTCACTTTTGTAAATGATCGAGAAGGAATTGACAACCCCTTTATCGAGTTGGTTGCGAGGTTCTTGTTTGCTTGTGCAGGTACTAGGCGACTCGAGTGTTACCTCCTACTGGATTGATACCTTGGTTCTCAAAACTGAGGGAAATACTTATGCTACTTTGCTGCATCACTGATACGTCGCCGTCGTATCTATAATTTTTGATTGTTCCATGCCAATATTCTACAACTTTCATATACTTTTGGCAACTTTTTATACTATTTTTGGGACTAACATATTGATCCAGTGCCCAGTGCCAGTTCCTGTTTGTTGTATGTTTTTTGTGTCACAGAAAATCCATATCAAATGGAGTCCAAACAGGATAAAAACTAATGGAGATTGTTTTGGAATATATGTGAATTTTGGGAATTGAAATCAACGTGAGATGATGCTCGAGGGGCCCACAAGGCAAGGGGCGCACCCCTGACCCTCGTGGCCACCCCGTAAGGAAGTTGGTGCCCTTCTTTCTCTGCAAGAAAACTAATATCCGGATAAAAATCGTGTCCAAAATTCAGCCCAATCGGAGTTACGGATCCTCGGGAATATAAGAAACGGTGAAAGGGCAGAATCTAGGAACGCAGAAACAGAGAGAGATAGAGAGCCAAATCCAATCTCGGAGGCGCTCTCTGAAGGAAATATGTCCTAGAGGCAATAATAAAGTTATTATTTATTTTCTTATATCATGATAAATGTTTATTATTCATGCTAGAATTGTATTAACCGGAAACATAATACATGTGTGAATACATAGACAAACAGAGTGTCACTAGTATGCCTCTACTTGACTAGCTCGTTGATCAAAGATGGTTATGTTTCCTAGCCATAGACAAAGAGTTTTCATTTGATTAATGGGATCACATCATTAGGAGAATGATGTGATTGACTTGACCCATTCCGTTAGCTAAGAACTTGATCGTTTAGTTTGTTGCTATTGCTTTCTTCATGACTTATACATGTTCCTATGACTATGAGATTATGCAACTCCCGTTTACCGGAGGAACACTTTGTGTGCTACCAAACGTCACAACGTAACTGGGTGATTATAAAGGTGCTCTACAGGTGTCTCCAAAGGTACTTGTTGGGTTGGCGTATTTCGAGATTACGATTTGTCACTCCGATTGTCGGAGAGGTATCTCTGGGCCCAATCGGTAATGCACATCACTATAAGCCTTGCAAGCATTGAAACTAATGAGTTAGTTGCAGGATGATGTATTATGGAACGAGTAAAGAGACTTGCCGGTAACGAGATTGAACTAGGTATTGAGATATCGACGATCGAATCTCGGGCAAGTAACATACCGATGACAAAGGGAACAACGTATGTTGTTATGTGGTCTGGCCGATAAAGATCTTCGTAGAATATGTAGGAGCCAATATGAGCATCCAGGTTCCGCTATTGGTTATTGACCAGAGACGTGTCTCGGTCATGTCTACATAGTTCTCGAACCCGTAGGGTCCGCACGCTTAAAGTTCGCTGATGATCGTAATTAGGTTTTTTGTGTTTTGATGTACCGAAGGTTGTTCGGAGTCCCGGATATGATCACGGACATGACGAGGAGTCTCGAAATGGTTGAGACATAAAGATTGATATATTGGAAGCCTATATTTGGATATTGGAAACGTTCCGGGTGAAATCGGGATTTTTACTGGAGCACCGGGGGGTTACCGGAACCCCCCCCCCCCCCCGGGGGGTTAATGGGCCTACATGGGCCCTAAGGGAGAAGAGGAAGGCCAGCCAGGGCAGGCTGCGCGCCCCGTCCCCCCTAGTCCGAATAGGACAAGGAAGGGGGGGGGGCCTTTCCTCTTTCCCCCTTCGCCTTTCCTTCTCCAACAAGGCAAGAGGGGGGAGTCCTACTCCCGGTGGGAGTAGGACTCCTTCAGGCGCACCCCTAGGGCCGGCCACACCTCCCCCTCTCCCTCCTTTATATACGGGGGCAAGGGGGCACCCCATGACACACAAGTTGATCTTCGTGATTGCTCCTTAGCCGTGTGCAGTACCCCCTTCCACCATATTCCACCTCGTTCATATCGTAGCGGTGCTTAGGCGAAGCCCTGCGTCGGTAGAACATCATCACCGTCATCACGCCGTCGTGCTGACGAAACTCTCCCTCAACACTCGGCTGGATCAGAGCTCGAGGGACGTCACCGAGTTGAACGTGTGTAGAACTCGGAGGTGCTGTACGTTCGGTACTTGGACCGGTCGGATCGGGAAGACGTACGACTACTTCCTCTATGTTGTTTCAACGCTTCCGTTGCCGGTCTTCGAGGGTACGTAGACAACACTCTCCCCTCTTGTTGCTATGCATCACCATGATCTTGTGTGTGCGTAGGAATTTTTTTGAAATTACTACGTTACCCAACAGTGGTATCAGAGCCAGGTTTTGTGCATTGATGTTATGCCCGAGTAGAACACAAGTGAGTTCTGGGCGATATAAGTCATATTGTTTACCAGCATGTCATACTTTGGTTCGGCGGTATTGTTGGATGAAGCAGCCCGGACCGACATTACGCATACGCTTACGCGAGACTGGTTCTACCGATGTGCTTTGCACACAGGTGGCTGGCGGGTGTCAGTTTCTCCAACTTTAGTTGAACCGAGTGTGGCTACGCCCGGTCCTTGCGAAGGTTAAAACATCACCAACTTGACAAACTATCATTGTGGTTTTGATGCGTAGGTAAGAACGGTTCTTGCTAAGCCCGTAGCAGCCACGTAAAACTTGCAACAACAAAGTAGAGGACGTCTAACTTGTTTTTGCAGGGCATGATGTGATGTGATATGGTCAAGACATGATGCTAAATTTTATTGTATGAGATGATCATGTTTTGTAACCGAGTTATCGGCAACTGGCAGGAGCCATATGGTTGTCACTTTATTGTATGCAATGCAATCGCGCTTTAATGCTTTACTTTATCACTAAGTGGTAGCGATAGTCGTGGAAGCATAAGATTGGCGAGACGACAACGATGCTACGGTGGAGATCAAGGTGTCGTGCCGGTGACGATGGTGATCATGACGGTACTTCGGAGATGGAGATCACAAGTACAAGATGATGATGGCCATATCATATCACTTATATTGATTGCATGTGATGTTTATCTTTTATGCATCTTATCTTGCTTTGATTGACGGTAGCATTATAAGATGATCACTCACTAAATTTCAAGATAAAAGTGTTCTCCCTGAGTATGCACCATTGCCAAAGTTCGTCGTGCCTAAACACCACGTGATGATCGGGTGTGATAAGCTCTACGTCCATCTACAACGGGTGCAAGCCAGTTTTGCACACGCAGAATACTCAGGTTAAACTTGACGAGCCTAGCATATGCAGATATGGCCTCGGAACACTAAGACCGAAAGGTCGAGCGTGAATCATATAGTAGATATGATCACATAGTGATGTTCACCATTGAAAACTACTCCATTTCACGTGATGATCGGTTATGGTTTAGTTGATTTAGATCACGTGATCACTTAGAAGATTAGAGGGATGTCTTTTCAAGTGGGAGTTCTTAAGTAATATGATTAATTGAACTTAAATTTATCATGAACTTAGTCCTATTAGTATTAGCATATCTATGTTGTAGATCAATAGCTCGCATTTAGCTCCCCTGTTTTATTTTTGATATGTTCCTAGAGAAAACTAAGTTGAAAGATGTTAGTAGCAATGATGCGGATTGGATCCGTGATCTGAGGTTTATCCTCATTGCTACATAGAAGGATTATGTCCTTAATGCACCGCTAGGTGACAAACCTATTGTAGGAGCAGATGCAGACGTCATGAACGTTTGGCTAGCTCAATACGATGACTACTTGATAGTTTAGTGCACCATGCTTAACAACTTAGAATCGGGACTTCAAAGATGTTTTGAACGTCATGGATCATATGGATGTTCCAGGAGTTGAAGTTAATATTTCAAGCAAATACCCGAGTTGAGAGATATGAAGTCTCCAACAAGTTCTATAGCTAAAAGATGGAGGAGAATAGCTCAAGCAGTGAGCATGTGTTTGGATTGTCTGGGTACTACAATCGCTTGAATCAAGTGGGAGTTAATCTTCCAGATAAAATAGTGATTGACAGAATTCTCTAGTTACAATCACCAAGTTAGCAGAACTTCATGATGAACTATAGTATGCAAGGGATGATGATTCCCGAGCTTTTCATGATGATGAAATCGTTGAAGGTAGAAATCAAGAAAGAGCATCAAGTGTTGATGATTAACAAGACCACTAGTTTCAAAAAAGGGCAAAGGGAAAGAAAGGGAACTTCAAGAAGATCGGCAAGCAAGTTGCTGCTCAAGTGAAGAAGCCCAAGTCTGGTCCTAAGCCTGAGACTAAGTGCTTCTACTGCAAAGGGACTGGTCACTGGAAGCGGAACTGCCCCAAGTATTTGGTGGATTAGAAGGATGGCAAAGTGAACAAAGCTATATTTGATATACATGTTATTGATGTGTACTTTACTAGTGTTTATAGCAACCCCTCTGTATTTGATACTGGTTCAGTTGCTAAGAGTATTAACTCGAAACGGGAGTTGCATAATGAACAGAGACTAGTTAAGGATGAAGTGACGATGTGTATTGGAAGTGGTTCCAAGATTGATATGATCATCATCGCACACTCCCTATACTTTCGGGATTAGTGTTGAACCTAAAATAAATGTTATTTAGTGTTTGCGTTGAGCATGAATATGATTGGATCATGTTTATTGCAATACGGTTATTCATGTAAGTTAGAGAATAATTGTTGTTCTGTTTACATGAATAAAACCTTCTATGGTCATACACCCAATGAAAATGGTTTGTTGGATCTCGATCGTAGTGATACACATATTCATAATATTGAAGCCAAAAGATGCAAAGTTAATAATGATAGTGCAACTTATTTGTGGCATTGCCGTTTAGGTCATATTGGCGTAAAGCGCATGAAGAAACTCCATGCTGATGGGCTTTTGGAATCACTTGATTATGAATCATTTTGATGCTTGCGAACCATGCCTCACGGGCAAGATGACTAAGACTCCGTTCTCTAGAACAATGGAGCGAGCAACTGACTTATTGGAAATAATACATACTGCTGTATGCGGTCCGATGAGTGTTAAGGCTCACGGCAAGTATCGTTATTTTCTGACCTTCACAGATGATTTTAGTAGATATGGGTATATCTACTTGATGAAACATAAGTCTGAAACATTTGAAAAGTTCAAAGAATTTTAGAGTGAAGTGGAGAATCATCGTAACAAGAAAATAAAAGTTTCTACGATATGATCGCAGAGGTGAAATATTTGAGTTACGAGTTTGGCCTTCAGTTAAAACAATGTGAAACAGTTTCACTACTCACGCCACCTGAAACACCACAGTGTAATGGTGTGTCCGAACGTCATAACCGTACTTTATTGGATATAGTGCAATCTATGATGTTTCTTACCGATTTACCACTATACTTTTGGGGTTGTGCATTAGAGACAGCTGCATTCATGTTAAAAAGGGCACCATCTAAATCCATTGAGACGACACCGTATGAACTGTGGTTTGGCAAGAAACCAAAGTTGTCGTTTCTTAAAGTTTGGGGTTGCGATGCTTATGTGAAAAGTTTCATCCTGATAAGCTCAACACCAAATTGGAAAAGTGCGTCTTCATAGGATACCCAAAAGTTACTGTTGGGTACACCTTCTAGCACAGATCCGAAGGCAAGATATTCGTTGCTAAGAATGGATCCTTTCTAGAGAAGGAGTTTCTCTCGAAATAAGTGAGTGGGAGGAAAGTAGAACTTGATGAGGTAACTATACCTGCTCCCTTATTGGAAAGTAGTTCATCACAGAAATCCATTCCTGTGACTACTACACTCATTAGTGAGGAAGCTAATGATGATGATCATGTAACTTCAGATCAAGTTACTACCGAACCTCGTAGGTAAACCAGAGTGAGATCCGCACCAGAGTGGTACGGTAATCCTGTTCTGGAGGTCATGTTACTTGAGCATGACGAGCCTACGAACTATGAGGAAGCGATGATGAGCCCATATTCCACGAAATGGCTTGAGGCCATGAAATCTGAGATGAGAACCATGTATGAGAACAAAGTATGGACTTTGATTGACTTGCCCATTGATCGGCGAGCCATTGAGAATAAATGGATCTTCAAGAGGAAGACGGACGCTGATAGTAGCGTTACTATCTACAAAGCTAGAATTGTCGCTAAAAGGTTTTTGATAAGTTCAAGGTGTTGACTATGATGAGAGTTTCTCACTCGTATCTATGCTTAAGTCTATCCGAATCATGTTAGCAATTGCCGCATTTTATGAAATCTGGCAAATGGATAAACAAAACTGCATTCCTTAATGGATTTATTAAAGAAGAGTTGTATATAATGCAACCAGAAGGTTTTGTCAATCCTAAAGGTACTAACAAAATATGCAAAGCTCCAGCGATTCATCTATGGACTGGTGCAAGCATCTTAGAGTTGGAATCTACGCTTTGATAAGTTGATCAAAGCATATAGTTTTATATATACTTGCGGTGAAGCCTGTATTTACAAGAAAGTGAGTGGGAGCACTACATTTCTGATAAGTATATGTGAATGACATATTGTTGATCGGAGATAATGTAGAATTATTCTGCAAAGCATAAAGGAATGTCTGAAAGGAGTTTTTCAAAGAAAGACCTTGGTGAAGCTGCTTACATATTGAGCATCAAGATCTATAGAGATAGATCAAGACGCTTGATAAGTTTTTCAATGAGTACATACCTTGACAAGATTTTGAAGTAGTTCAAAATGGAATAGTCAAAGAAGGAGTTCTTTCCTGTGTTACAAGGTGTGAAGTTGAGTAAGACTCAAAACCCGACCACGGCAGAAGATAGAGAGAGAATGAAAGTCATTCCCTATGCCTCAGCCATAGGTTCTATAAAGTATGGCATGCTGTGTACCAGACCTATTGTATACCCTGCCCTGAGTTTTTCGCAAGGGAGTACAATAGTGATCTAGGAGTAGATCAATGGACAGCGGTCAAAATTATCCTTAGTGTAATAAGGATATGTTTCTCGATTATGGAGCTGACAAAAAGGGTTCGTCGTAAAGGGTTACGTCGATGCAAATTTTGACACTGATCCAGATGACTCTAAATCACAATCTGGATATATATTGAAAGTGGGAGCAATTAGCTAGAGTAGCTCCGTGCAGAGCATTGTTGACATAGAAAATTGCAAAATACTTACGAATCTGAATGTGGCAGACCCGTTGACTAAACTTCTCTCACAAGCAAAACATGATCACACCTTAGTACTCTTTGGGTGTTAATCACATAGCGATGTGAACTAGATTATTGACTCTAGTAAACCCTTTGGGTGTTGGTCACATGTCGATGTGAACTATGGGTGTTAATCACATGGTGATGTGAACTATTGGTATTAAATCACATGGCGATGTGAACTAGATTATTGACTCTAGTGCAAGTGGGAGACTGAAGGAAATATGCCCTAGAGGCAATAATAAAGTTATTATTTATTTTCTTATATCATGATAAATGTTTATTATTCATGCTAGAATTGTATTAACTGGAAACATAATACATGTGTGAATACATAGACAAACAAAGTGTCACTAGTATGCCTCTACTTGACTAGCTCGTTGATCAAAGATGGTTATGTTTCCTAGACATAGACTTATACATGTGATCATTTGATTAATGGGATCACATCATTAGGAGAATGATGTGATTGACTTGACCCATTCCGTTAGCTTAGCACTTGATCGTTTAGTTTGTTGCTATTGCTTTCTTCATGACTTATACATGTTCCTATGACTATGAGATTATGCAACTCCCGTTTACCGGAGGAACACTTTGTGTGCTACCAAATGTCACAACATAACTGGGTGATCATAAAGGTGCTCTATAGGTGTCTCCAAAGGTACTTGTTGGATTGGCATATTTTGAAATTAGGATTTGTCACTCCGATTGTCGGAGAGGTATCTCTGGGCCCACTCGGTAATGCACATCACTATAAGCCTTGCAAGCATTGCAACTAATGAGTTAGTTGCGGGATGATGTGTTACGGAATGAGTAAAGAGACTTGCCGGTAACGAGATTGAACTAGGTATTGAGATACCGACGATCGAATCTCGGGCAAGTAACATACCGATGACAAAGGGAACAACGTATGTTGTTATGCGGTCTGACTGATAAAGATCTTCGTAGAATATGTAGGAGCCAATATGAGCATCCAGGTTCCGCTATTGGTTATTGACCGGAGACGTGTCTCGGTCATGTCTACATAGTTCTCGAACCCGTAGGGTCCGCACGCTTAAAGTTCGGTGACAATCGTAATTAGGGTTTTTGTGTTTTGATGTACCAAAGGTTGCTCAGAGTCCCGGATATGATCACGGACATGATGAGGAGTCTCGAAATGGTCAAGACATAAAGATTGATATATTGTAAGCCTATATTTGGATATTGGAAACGTTCCGGGTGAAATTGGGTTTTTTACCGCAGCACCGGGGGGTTACCGGAGCCCCCCCGACGGTTAATGGGCCTACATGGGCCCTAAGGGAGAAGAGGAGGGACGGCCAGGGCAGGCCGCGCGCCCCCTCCCCCCTAGTCCGAATTGGACAAGGAAGGGGGGGCGGCGCCCGCCTTTCCTCTTTCCCCCTTCCCCTTTCCTTCTCCAACAAGGCTAGAGGGGGGAGTCCTACTCCCGGTGGGAGTAGGACTCCTCCAGGCGCACCCCTAGGGCCGGGCGCACCTCCCCCTCTCCCTCCTTTATATACGAGGGCAAGGGGGCACCCCATGACACACAAGTTTGTCGGCGTTCTGGGAACGTGGGTCCCCAGACTTGCCTGCCTGCGGCCTGCGGCGTGGCTCAAAGGGGGGCCCAGCACGGCCCATCTTCACCAACATAGACCCAAGACCCTCGTGAGGGGCCAAGCCTCGCGGGGTGGACGACACGGAGCTTCCTCAGGCACGGCCTCATCAGGCTGGCTCGCGAGGAGGCGGAGAGATCAAGGCGGGGAACCTCACGAGGTGCCCGTGACGCAAGCCATGACGGCCAAGGGCGCCAGGCGGGTGCCAGCCCGCGCGGTGTCCTCCTTTCCCCTTTGGTGCAAAGGGGGCAAGCGCAGCCGTGGAGTACCGAGGCATCAGGCAAAGGTTGCCATTTCGGTGCAACAAGACCAAGACCAGGAGGACTACAAGATGGAGGTCATCGTGGAGCCCAAGACGGCGTCACCACCAGAGCTTTGTGCAGGCGAAGACTACTTTTGTCAGGATAACTGGTACTAGCTGCCCCCCTTCAAATTAGCCTGTAATTGTTGGCTCCCTTCCCGCTCGGTATTTGGGAAGAGGACCATGGCCTCTATAAATAGGACCAGCCACCCATAGGATGGAGGAGAGAAAGGAGGGTGACTGGACTCCTCCCAGCAGTTCATTGCCCCAGCCAAGAACAGACCCTCGCGAGGCTGGTCTTCCTTGTATTGTTCATCACCATCAGCCCAGGAGGAAATCCACCACACCACACACTAGAGTAGGGTATTACACCACAACGGTGGCCCGAACCAGTATAAACCATGTGTCTCTTGTGTTGTTCTTTCCATATCTTAGATCTTAGCGAGGCGGAGGGGTGCAGGTAGGTAGGAGGCGAAATCTCCGCGCGCACCCCAGTGTTCGAACCTCAAGGGTCTGCCGGAACCCGAAATCCGACATTTGGCGCGCCAGGTAGGGGTGCACCGGGGTTTTCTCTTCCGCCACCGCCTGCCTCGCGATGAGTAGCGCGTCGCCCGCTCCGGCTGCCGGCGCCAGCACGGGGGCCAGGGGGCTCCGAGCCCTGGCCCCAGCCCTGCAACGGGTACAGTGGCCGGACAAGTTCAAGCCAACGACGCCGCCACGCTACGGCGGCGCGACAGATCCGCTGGCCTTCTTGCTGGCGAGCGAGGAGGCCCTTCTCGAAGCCGGAGGTGACGATAGGGTCATGGCCAACTGGCTCCCCATGGCCCTCACCGACGCTCCGCGCACATGGCTGCTCCACCTGCCGGCAGCCTCCGTGGCCTCCTGGGAAGAGCCCCGCAGCCTCTTCCCCGCCCATCGCACTACACCAACGCCCCCGGTCGTCGCGACCCTCCTGGGCGGCTCGCCGGCGCCGCCTACAAGTCACCACGTCAAGCCGTTCATCCACCGGGTCAGTGCCGCTTCCGTGCGGCAGGGGGCTCTCCCGGACCGGGCGGCGCCCAAGGCCGGCCTGACCTTCAGCTCAGAGGACCACCCCTCCAACTCGGCCTACTCGGGTGCGCTCCCCATGTTGTGCACCCCCACCATCTGCCAAGTGGCCGTCACCAGAACTCCCATCGATGGCGGTGCGGGCCTCAGCGTGCTCTCGGTCGAGGCCTTCAACCTCCTCTGCATACCCTTGGAACGGCTGCAACCCAGCCGGCCCTTCTCAGGCGTTGGGGGCGGGTCATCTAGCTCCTTGGCACACATCCGGCTCCCAGTAACCTTCGGCACCTACAACAACTTCCGCACGGAGCTGGTCGACTTCGACATCGCCCCCATCGGCCTCCCCTACAACGCCATCCTCGGCTACCCAACGCTGGCCCAGTTCATGGCCGCGACGCACCCGGTGTACAACCTCATGAAGATGACCGGGAGCAGCGGTGTCCTCACCATGCACGGGGACACCGGAGACGCGCTGCGGGTGCTCAAGCTCGCCTTCAAGACGGCAGCGTTGGCGCAGTCCGCCGACTTGGAGACCCCCGAGCCCAAGGGGCCTGCACCCGCCAAGAAGAAACAATTGTTCACCCAAGACAAGGCAGAAACCAAGCAGATACCCGTCGATGAGGACGGGTCCACCAACGCCACTTTCACCATAGGCGCCAACCTCGAACCCGAGCAGGAGGAGGCCTTGGTCGGGTTCCTGGGCGCAAACAAGAAGGTGTCGGATTTCGGGTTCCAACAGACCCTTGAGGTTCGAACACTGGGGTGCGCGTGGAGATTTTGCCTCCTACCTACCTGCACCCCTCCGCCTCGCTAAGATCTAAGCTATCGAAAGAACAACACAAGAGACACAGGGTTTATACTAGTTCGGACCACCGTTGTGGTGTAATACCCTACTCGAGTGTGTGGTGTGGTGGATTGCCTCCTGGGCTGATGGTGATGAACAATACAAGGAAGAACAGCCTCGCGAGGGTCTGTTCTTGGCTGGGGCAATGAACTGCTGGGAGGAGTCCAGTCACCCCCTTCTCTCCTTTTCATCCTATGGGTGGCTGGTCCTATTTATAGAGGCCCTGGTCCTCTTCCCAAATATCGAGCGGGAAGGGAGCCAACAATGGCAGGCTAATTTGAAGGCGGACAGCTAGTACCAGTTATCCCGACAAAAGTAGTCTTCGCCTGCGCAAGGCTCTGGTGGTGACGCCGTCTTGGGCTCCACGATGACCTCCGTCTTGCAGTCCTCCTGGTATTGGTCTTGTTGCACCAAAATGGCATCCTTTGCCTGATGCCTCGGTACTCCGCGGCTGCGCTTGCCCCCTTTGCACCAAAGGGGATAGGAGGACACCGCGCAGGCTGGCATCCGCCTGGCGCCCTTGGCCGTCATGGCTTGCGTCACGGGCACCTCGTGAGGTACCCCGCCTTGATCTCTCCGCCTCCTCGTGAGCCAGCCTGATGAGGCCGTGCCTGAGGAAGCTCCGCGTCGTCCGACCCGTGAGGCTTGGCCCCTCGCAAGGGTCTTGGGTCTCTGTTGGTGAAGATGGGCCGTGCTGGGCCCTCCTTTGAGCCACGCCACAAGCCGCGGGCAGGCAAGTCTGGGGTCCCCCATTCCCAGAACGCCGACAGTAGCCCCCGGGCCCAAGGCGCGCCCGGGCTTGGCCGTGCAGGGAGGCGAAAGGGCATGAGCGAAGCGCCGCGAGCCCTAACAGCCTGCGGTCTTGGGCGCCACGTGGCGGTTTGATTGGACGTGGGCGTCTCCACTTCCCCATGGCGCCTTGGTAACTGCACAGATTGGACAAGTCCCTGCATGCAAAGCGGGTCATAATTACCTATGATCGTGGGGGTCGTCGGTTGGCCCTCGCCAGCTATAAGTACGGATCGGCACGTGCCCTTCCAGTTCATCCCCCTTGCTTCTCCTTCTTCTTCATGGCCCCGTCGAGGAGGTTCTCAGCCGCAGAGAAGGGGAAGGCTCGCCAGGTTGAGCCTGCCCCTCCCCCGCCCAAGCGCGGGCGAGGGCGCCCTCACAAACATCCTGTGGCCACCATGGCAGCTCCCCGCGGCCGTGGAGACGATTTCCAGCATGGTGACGGGCAGATTGCTGCGGCCAGGGGGCGCGCTCCGGTCGCGCGTCCCCCTAGGCCGCTCTTCCGCGCTGCAGAGGTGCTACCGGAGTTCGCCGTGTGGTCAGCGGAGTCGACTGGCACCCGGCTTCCACTTCCTCGCTTCCTCCTCGGCGAGCTCTCGGCCGGCGCCCGGGGCGGCCTCTGGCTTCAGGCCGACGGCTGCTGCAGCCGGGCCTCATGGGCTTCACTGGAGGTCTCCACAGCTGGGAGCCTGGCCCTGGCCCACGGTTGGCAGACGTTTGCCCATGCGCGTGGCCTGAGCCGTCAGTGCACCCTGCACTTCAAGTTTGATGGCAATGCCACCCTCTACGTGAGGGTGTTTGGGGAAGATGGTCGCCGCGCGAGGTGCTGCCCCGAGGACGACGACCGTGGCCGGGAACCCAGCTCCGGCGGTGATTGAGAGGACAGCGCTCGCGTGACTGCCGGCGCTATGGGTTCCCCAAGCTTCTCCGGTTCTTCTTTAGACGGTGACTCTTCTAGCGGTGGCCGCGGTCAGCCTCCACGCCATCGTATCTGCTTGGGAGGTGGTAGCGTGTCCGCCCACCGTCGCGCCCCGGTGAAGCGCGAGAGGGAGTCTTCCTGAGCCCCGGAGGCAGCTCGAGTCTTCCCTGCAGACGGTGTGAGGCGAGCTGCGCCTGATTTGTTCTTTCTTTTCCATTTTCCTGCGTAAAAAGACAGTAGTGTGGAGCCCCGCGGGGGCGTGTTTGGGTCATTGCTGTTAATCATCGTTTTGCTTCCATTATCGTGCCTTCTGGCTACGTGCCCGCGAGTGGATAGTTCCCGGCCCCAGCCGTGGGGGGCGACCGACCCAGGCCCTGTGTTCGTGTCGCAGTGCCCGTGGGGCAGGGACTGGAGGGGTGCTCCTGTAATGGACCCAGGTCGCAAACCCTTTGAACGACTAGGACAGGAACACTCGCGAGGGCGCTCGGCTGCCCCCCCCCTCGCGAGGCCTTGCATAAGAGAAATTGAGGCAGGAGAGTGAAAAGTCGAAGAACCACAAGCCAAAGACGGCAACAACTTCAATAAAACATCAAATCAGAAGGAACAAGTCAACTGCGGAAAGCAAATGAAAATCCGCGTCCGACATCTAATCTAGTCTTTGACGTCTTCTCACCAGTCCTGAGCTAAGTGCTGCCACTGGGCGTGGGAGGGAGCCCCAGGGCCTGAGGCCGGCGCTCCTGACACTCCGAGGCGTGTACAGCCCCAACTCATTATTACGTGAGAGTGTCACGGGCGGCGAGCTTCACAGGCGTTGGCCTTCTTCACATGCTCCGGGCCTTTTCCAAAATGCGACAGCTTCACAGGCGTTCGCCTTCTTCACAGGCTCTGGGCCTTTTCCAAAACGCGATAGCTTCACAGGCATCCGCCTTCTTCACAGGCTCTGGGCCTTTTCCAAAATGCGACAGCTTCACAGGCGTTTGCCTTCTTCATAGGCTCTGGGCCTTTTCCAAAACGCGACAGCTTCACAGGCATTCGCCTTCTTCACAGGCTTTGGGCCTTTTTTAGGGGTAGAACCTTCGGAGGTGCTGGATGTTCCATGCGTTCTGGACCGGCACCCCCTCCTGAGTCTCCAAGCGCGCGGAGCCGGGCCTGGAAACATGAACAACTTTGAATGGGCCCTCCCACATGGGAGAGAGCTTGTGCAGCCCCTCGCTGGAGAGAACCCGCCTGAGCACGAGGTCTCCTACCTCGAGGGTTCTGGGGCGGATGTTGTGGTAGTGATATCGCCGCAGCGCGGCTTCTCGGCAACGTTCCTCCCTCAGCACGAGCTCCATCCCCCGCATGGCGTCCTGCTGTGCCTCGTCAAACGCCAGGACCCGCGCGGAGCAACGTCTGACCTCGTGGGGGAGGACCGCTTCGGCTCCGTAGACCAGGAAGAATGGGGTCTCTCCAGTCGGCTTGGTCGCGGTTGTGCGGATGGACCACAACATGGACTGAAGCTCGTTGTACCAACCTCTGCCGCAGGCCTCCAGCTTCTTCTTGAACGTCCTGGTCTTGAGGCCCCTCAGGACCTCTGCGTTGGCTCGCTCGGCCTGGTCGTTGCTTCGGGGGTGCGCCACCGAAGCGTAGCATATCAGCGTTCCAAGGTTAGCACAGTATGTTTTGAAGAGGTTACTGGTGAACTGCGAACCGTTGTCCGTGATGATGCGGTTCGGCACCCCGAACCGGCTCACGATGCCCTTGATGAACTTGACCACAGAACCCGCGGGAATGGTGCGGACAGCCTCTACTTTAGCCCACTTGGTGAACTTGTCCACGGTGACGTAGAGGTAGCGGTAGCCCCCTGGCGCCCGAGGAAACGGGCCTAAGATGTCCAGCCCCCAGACTGCGAATGGCCACGAAAGGGGTATAGTCTGCAGGCCTCCTGCTGGCTGATGGATCTGCTTGGCGTGGAACTAGCAGGCCTCACAAGCTTTCACTAGTTCAACGGCGTCATTGAGTGCGGTGGGCCAATAAAACCCACTGCGGAACGCCTTGCTGACAAGGGTCCGTGATGATGAATGATGTCCACAGTCTCCGCCGTGTATATCTTCCAGCAGTTCCTTCCCTTGCTCCCTGGAGATGCAGCGCAGGGATACATCGTTTGGTCGCTTCCGGTAGAGCTCTCCGTCCTTGATGTAGTATGCCGTGGCCTGGCGTGCCACTCGCTCCGCTTCCTCCTCCTTCTCCGGCAGGGTCCCTTGTGTTAAGTAACTCCGGAGCTCCGTGATCCAGCATCCCTCCTGAGGTTCCATCGTCAGGAGCAGGCATGCTCCTGAGGCCGGGCCACAGGGCGGAGCTCCTGAGGCAGGTGGCTGGGGGAGCTCCTCCCGAGGCTGAGCCGTGTTTGACACTGATGGAAGGGCTGAGGGCTTGAAGAGCCGCTCCTCGAAAACGCCAGGCTCCTGAGGTAACCGCCTGGATGCCCGTTTGGCGATGTCATCGGCTTCCTGATTGGTGCCATGGGGCACATGCTGCAACTCCAACCCCCAGAACTGCTTCTCCATCCTGTGGACCTCCGCAAGGTAGGCTTCCATGTGCTCATCTTTCGGCTCGTACACCTTGTTGGAGAAATTGACAAGGAGCTGTGAATCGCCCTTGATGGTGAGGCGTTTCACTCCCAGGGCAGCTGCGGCCTTCAAGCCCGCTATTAAACCTTCATACTCCGCTATGTTGTTGGAGACCTTTTCACCTCGCTGGAAATAGAGCTGCACAGCATAGTAGAGCTTGTCCTGAGTGGGCGATATAAGCACCGCCCCAGCCCCAGCGCCATGCCTGGAGAACGCCCCATCGAAGTGCATGACCCAGCCTTCTAGCGCCTTGCTTCCCGGGGAGAGGGACCGATCCTCATCGGCCTTGAGGCCTGGTGCCTCCGTCCATTCTGCCACAAAATCCGCCAACGCTGCTCCCTTGATGACTCTGGTCGTGCTGAATTCGAGCTGAAATTCTTGCAGTTCTATGTTCCACTCAGCGACCCTTCCCGCTGAGTTAGGGCTCCTGAGCACTCTCTCCAGGGGGTATGACGAGACGACCTTGATGAGGTGACCCTGAAAATAGTGCCGCAGCTTGCGTGAGGAGGAGTTTTTGAGGCATGGGGTACCGTGCCCTCGCATCCCGCAACACCGTGCTGACGAAGTACACTGGGTGCTCAACGAGGTTGGGTGCGTCAGTGCTGGTGGCTCCCTTCGGAGACCATGGCGCCTCTTGAGGCGATGAGGCCTCCTGAGACTGGCCATCTGGGAGAGGGGCCTCTTCCGCCTCCGGTGCACTCCTCTGTGGCGGCTGATCCTCCTCAGCCGCGGTGGCGGTTTCTGTGGGCCTTCCTAGTTCATGTTCTGCCTTGTCCCGGGCTGCTACCGCGGTTTTGATTCGACGCTCCTCTCTAACCGTCACCAGGGCTGCGCTGGCGGAGTAGGGAGTGGCGGCGAGGTAAAGCACCAGGGGCTCTTGAGGGCACGGAGCCACCATGACCGGTGGGCTGGTCAGGTATCTCTTGAGATCCTGGAATGCCTTGTCGGCCTCTTCAGTCCACTCAAAGGGCCCCTTTTTCTTCATTAGCTGGAAGAAGGGCAGCGCTCATTCCCCCAACTTGGAGACGAAGCGCCCTAGCGCGGTCACGCGCCCAGTGAGCTTCTGCTTTTCTCTGAGGGTCTTTGGCGGGCTCATGTCTTCTACCGCCTTGACCTTTTTCGGGTTAGCCTCGATGCCTCGGTGGGACACGAGGAAACCCAAGAGCTTGCCCGAGGGGACTCCGAACACACACTTCTCTGGGTTGAGCCGTAGGTTCACTGCGTTGAGGCTCGCAAAGGTTTCCTCCAGGTCTTGTATCAGGGTCCTGGCCTCCCGAGACTTTACCACAATGTCATCGACGTAAGCTTCAACATTCTTCCCGAGCTACGGGCCCAAGGTGATGTGCATCAGCCGCTGAAAGGTCGCCCCTGCGTTATGCAGCCCGAATGGCATGCAGGTGTAGCAGTACACCCCACACGGGGTTAGGAAGGCTGTCTTTTCAACGTCTTCTACCGCCATCTTGATCTGGTGATACCCAGAGAAGGCATCCATGAAGCATAGCAGGTCGCATTCCGTGGTGGAATCGACGATCTAGTCGATGCGGGGGAGCGGGAACGGATCTTGCGGGCATGCTTTGTTGAGGTTGGTGAAGTCGACACACATGCACTCCTTCCCTCCCTTCTTTGGCACAACGACAGGGTTGGCCAACCAATCCGGGTATCGGACCTCGCGAATGACCCTAGCGGCTTCTAATTTGCGGGTCTCTTGGACGATGAAGGCCAGCTTTTCTATGGACTGCCGCCTAGCCTTCTTCTTCACAGGGCGCACGTTGGGGCACACGTTGAGGTGATGCTTGATTACACTCCTAGGGATCCCTGCCAACTGGTCAGGCTCCCAAGCGAATACCTTCTTGTTTGCGCGCAGGAACCCGACCAGGGCCTCCTGCTGCTCAGGTTCGAGGTTGGCGCCTATGGTGAAAGTGGCGTTGGTGGACCCGTCCTCATTGACGGGTATCTGCTTGGTTTCTTCCTTGTCTTGGGTGAACAACTGTTTCTTCTTGGCGGGTGCAGCCCCCTTGGGCTCGGGGGTCTCCAAGTCGGCGGGCTGTGCCGAAGCCACCGTCTTGAAGGCAAGCTTGAGCACCCACAGCGCGTCTCCGGTGTCCCCGTGCACGGTGAGGACACTGCTGCTCCCGATCATCTTCATGAGGTTGTACGCCGGGTGCGTCGCAGCCATGAACTGGGCCAGCGCTGGGTAGCCGAGGATGGCGTTGTAGGGGAGGCCGATGGGGGCGATGTCGAAGTCGACCAGCTCCGTGCGGAAGTTGTTGTAGGTGCCGAAGGTTACTGGGAGTCGGTTCTGTCCCAAGGAGCTAGATGACCCGCCCCCAACGCCTGAGAAGGGCCGGCTAGGTTGCAGCCGCTCCAGGGGTATGCAAAGGAGGTTGAAGGCCTCGACCGAGAGCACGCTGAGGCCCGCACCGCCATCGATGAGAATTCTGGTGACGGCCACCTGGCAGATGGTGGGGGTGCATAGCATGGAGAGCGCACCCGAGCAGGCCGAGTTGGAGGGGTGGTCCTCCGAGCTGAAGGTCAGGCCGGCCTTGGGCGCCGGCCGGTCCGGGAGAGCCCCTGCCGCGCGGAAGTGGCGCTGACCCGGCGGATGAACGGCTTGACGTGGTGACTTGTAGGCGGCGCCTGCGAGCCGCCCAGGAGGGCCGCGATGACCGGGGGTGTTGGTGTAGCGCGATGGGCGGGGAAGAAGCTGCGGGGCTCTTCTCAGGAGGCCACGGAGGCTGCCGGCAGGTGGAGCAGCCATGTGCGCGGAGCGCCGGTGAGGGCCATGGGGAGCCAGTTGGCCATGACCCTATCGTCACCTCCGGCTTCGAGGAGGGCCTCCTCGCTCGCCAGCAAGAAGGCCAGTGGATCTGTCGCGCCGCCGTAGCGCGGCGGCGTCGTTGGCTTGAACTTGTCCGGCCACCGTACCCGTTGCAGGGCTGGGGCCAGGGCTCGGAGCCCCCTAGCCCCCATGCTGGCGCCGGTGGCCGGAGCGGGCAACGCGCTACTCATCGCGAGGCAGGCCGTGGCAGTGGCGGAAGAGAAAACTCCGGTGCACCCCTACTTGACGCGCCAAATGTTGGATTTCGGGTTCCCGCAGACCCTTGAGGTTCGAACACTGGGGTGCGCGTGGAGATTTCGCCTCCTACCTACCTGCACCCCTCCGCCTCGCTAAGATCTAAGCTATGGAAAGAACAACACAAGAGACATAGGGTTTATACTGGTTCAGGCCACCGTTGTGGTGTAATACCCTACTCCAGTGTGTGGTGTGGTGGATTGCCTCCTGGGCTGATGGTGATGAACAATACAAGGAAGAACAGCCTCGTGAGGGTCTGTTCTTGGCTGGGGTAATGAACTGCTGGGAGGAGTCCAGTCACCCCCTTCTGTCCTTTTCATCCTATGGGTGGCTGGTCCTATTTATAGAGGCCCTGATCCTCTTCCCAAATATCGAGCGGGAAGGGAGCCAACAATCGCAGGCTAATTTGAAGGGGGGCAACTAGTACCACTTATCCTGACAAAAGTAGTCTTCGCCTGCGCAAGGCTCTGGTGGTGACGCCATCTTGGGCTCCACGATGACCTCCATCGTGCAGTCCTCCTGGTCTTGATCTTGTTGCACCGAAATGGAAACCTTTGCCTGATGCCTCGGTACTCCGCGGCTGCGCTTGCCCCCTTTGCACCAAAGCGGAAAGGAGGACACAGCGCGGGCTGGCACCCGCCTGGCGCCCTTGGCCGTCGTGGCTTGCGTCACGGGCACCTCGTGAGGTACCCCGCCTTGATCTCTCCGCCTCCTCGCGAGCCAGCCTGATGAGGCCGTGCCTGAGGAAGCTCCACGTCGTCCGCCCCGCGAGGCTTGGCCCCTCGCGAGGGTCTTGGGTCTGTGTTGGTGAAGATGGGCCGTGCTGGGCCCTCCTTTGAGCCACTACCGCAGGCCGCAGGCAGGCAAGTCTGGGGACCCCCGTTCCCAGAACACCGACAGAAGGTATTCGCTTGGGAGCCTGACCAGTTGGCAGGGATCCCTAGGAATGTAATCGAGCATCACCTCAACGTGTGCCCCAACGTGCGCCCTGTGAAGAAGAAGGCCAGGCGGCAGTCCACAGAAAAGCAGGCCTTCATCGTCCAAGAGACCCGCAAATTAGAAGCCGCTAGGGTCATTCGCGAGGTCCGATACCTGGATTGGTTGGCCAACCCTGTCGTTGTGCCAAAGAAGGGAGGGAAGGAGCGCATGTGTGTCGACTTCACCAACCTCAACAAGGCATGCCCGCAAGATCTGTTCCCGCTCCCCCGCATCGACCAGATTGTCGATTCCACCGTGGAATGCGACCTGCTATGCTTCTTGGATGCCTTCTCTGGGTATCACCAGATCAAGATGGCGGTAGAAGACGTCGAGAAGACAGCCTTCCTAACCCCGCGTGGGGTGTACTGCTACACCTACATGCCATTCGGGCTGCGTAACGCAGGGGTGACCTTTCAGCGGCTGATGCACATCACCTTGGGCCCGCAGCTCGGGAAGAATGTTGAAGCTTACGTCGATGACATTGTGTTAAAGTCTCAGGAGGCCAGGACCCTGATACAAGACCTGGAGGAAACCTTCGCGAGCCTCAACGCAGTGAACCTACGGCTCAACCCAGAGAAGTGTTTGTTCGGAGTCCCCTCGGGCAAGCTCTTGGGTTTCCTCGTGTCCCACCGAGGCATCGAGGCTAACCCGGAAAAGGTCAAGGCGGTGGAAGACACTCAGAGAAATGCAGAAGCTCACTGGGCGCGTAACCGCGCTAGGGTGCTTCATCTCCAAGTTGGGGGAACGAGCGCTGCCCTTCTTCCAGCTAATGAAGAAAAATGGGCCCTTTGAGTGGACTGAAGAGGCCGACAAGGCGTTCCAGGATCTCAAGTGATACCTGACCAGCCCACCGGTCATGGTGGCTCCGCGCCCTCAAGAACCCCTGGTGCTTTACCTCGCTGCCACTCCCTACTCTGCCAGCGCAGCCCCGGTGGCGGTTAGAGAGGAGCGTCGAATCAAAACCGCGGCAGCAGCCCAGGACAAGGTAGAACAGGAACAAGGAAGGCCCACAGAAACCGCACCGCGGCTGAGGATGATCAGCCGCCGCAGAGGAGTGCACCAAAGGTGGAAGAGGCCCCTCTCCCAGATGGCCAGTCTCAGGAGGCCTCATCGCCTCAAGAGGCGCCATGGTCTCCGAAGGGAGCCGCCAACACTGACGCACATAACCTCATTGAGCACCCAGTGTACTTCGTCAGCACACGGTGTTGCGGGATGTGAGGGCACGGTACCCCATGCCTTAGAAACTCCTCCTCGCGCTACTGGTGGCCTCGCACAAGTTGCACACTATTTTCAGGGTCACCCCATCAAGGTCATCTCGTCATACCCCCTGGAGAGAGTGCTCCGGAGCCCTAACTCAGCCAGAAGGGTCGCTGAGTGGAACATAGAACTGCAAGCGTTTCAGCTCGAATTCAGCACGACTAGAGTCATCAAGGGAGCAGCGTTGGCGGATTTTGTGGCAGAATGGATGGAGGCACCAGGCCTCAAGGCCGACGAGGATCAGTCCCTCTCCCCGGGAAGCGAGGCGCCAGAAGGCTGGGTCATGCACTTCGATGGGGCGTTCTCCAGGCATGGCGCTGGGGCTGGGGCGGTGCTTATATCGCCCACTCAGGACATGCTCTGCTACGCTGTGCAGCTCTGTTTCCAGCAAGGTGAAAAGGTCTCCAACAACATAGCGGAGTATGAAGGTTTAATAGCGGGCTTGAAGGCCGCAGCTGCCCTGGGAGTGAAACGCCTCACCATCAAGGGCAATTCGCAACTGCTTGTCAATTTCTCCAACAACGTGTATGAGCCGAAAGATGAGCACATGGAAGCCTACCTTGTGGAGGTTCGCAGGATGGAGAAGCAGTTCTGGGGGTTGGAGTTGCAGCATGTGCCCCGTGGCACCAATCAGGAGGCCGACGACATCGCCAAACGGGCATCCAGGCGGTTACCTCAGGAGCCTGGCGTTTTCGAGGAGCGGCTCTTCAAGCCCTCAGCCCTGCTATCAATGTCAAACACGGCTTAGCCTCGGGAGGAGCTCCCCCAGCCACCTGCCTCAGGAGCTCCGGCCTGTGGCCCGGCCTCTGGAGCACGCCTGCTCCTGACGATGGAACCTCAGGAGGGATGCTGGATCACGGAGCTCCGGAGTTACTTAACACGAGGGACCCTGCCGGAGAAGGAGGAGGAAGCGGAGCAGTGGCACGCCAGGCCACGACATAGTGCATCAAGGATGGAGAGCTCTACCGGAAGCGACCAAATGATGTATCCCTGCGCTGCATCTCCAGGGAGCAAGGGAAGGAACTGCTGGAAGATATACACGGCGGAGAGTGTGGACATCATTCATCATCACGGACCCTCGTCGGCAAGGCGTTCCGCAGTGGGTTTTATTGGCCCACCGCACTCAATGACGCCGTCGAACTAGTGAAAGCTTGTGAGGCCTGCCAGTTCCACGCCAAGAAGATCCATCAGCCAGCAGGAGGCCTGCAGACTATACCCCTTTCGTGGCCATTTGTAGTCTGGGGGCTGGACATCTTGGGCCCGTTTCCTCGGGCGCCAGGGGGCTACCACTACCTCTACGTCGCTGTGGACAAGTTCACCAAGTGGGCCGAAGTAGAGGCTGTCCGCACCATTCCCGCGGGTTCCGCGGTCAAGTTCTTCAAGGGCATCGTGAGCCGGTTCGAGGTGCCGAACCGCATCATCACGGACAACGGTTCGCAGTTCACCAGTAACCTCTTCAAAACATAATGTGCTAACCTAGGAACGCAGATATGCTACGCTTAGGTGGCGCACCCCCGAAGCAACGGCCAGGCCGAGCGAGCCAACACAGAGGTCCTGAGGGGCCTCAAGACCAGGACATTCAAGAAGAAGCTGGAGGCCTGCGGCAGAGGTTGGTACGACGAGCTTCAGTCCGTGTTGTGGTCCATCCGCACAACCGCGGCCAAGCCGACCGGAGAGACCCCGTTCTTCCTGGTCTACGGAGCCGAAGCGGTCCTCCCTCACGAGGTCAGACGTCGCTCCGAGCGGGTCCTGGCGTTCGACGAGGCAGAGCAGGACGCCATGCGGGGGATGGACCTCGTGCTGGGGGAGGAACGTCGCCGAGAAGCCGCGCTGCGAGCGGCGAGGTACCAACAAGCGCTACGGCGATATCACTGCCGCAACATCCGCCCCAGAACCCTCGAGGTAGGAGACCTCGTGCTCAGGCGGGTTCTCTCCAGGGAGGGGCTGCACAAGCTCTCTCCCATGTGGGAGGGCCCGTTCAAAGTTGTTCATGTTTCCAGGCCCGGCTCCGCGCGCTTGGAGACTCAGGAGGGGGTGCCGGTCTAGAACGCATGGAACATACAGCACCTTCGGAGGTTCTACCCCTAAAAAAGGCCCAGAGCCTGTGAAGAAGGCGAATGCCTGTGAAGCTGTCGCGTTTTGAAAAAGGCCCAGAGCCTGTGAAGAAGGCGAATGCCTGTGAAGCTGTCGTGTTTTGGAAAAGGCCCAGAGCCTGTGAAGAAGGCGAATGCCTGTGAAGTTGTCGCGTTTTGGAAAAGGCCCAGAGCCTGTGAAGAAGGCGAGTGCCTGTGAAGCTGTCGTGTTTTGAAAAAGGCCCAGAGCCGGTGAAGAAGGCGAATGCCTGTGAAGCTGTCGCGTTTTGGAAAAGGCCCAGAGCCTGTGAAGAAGGCGAATGCCCGTGAAGCTGTCGCGTTTTGGAAAAGGCCCAGAGCCTGTGAAGAAGGCCAACGCCTGTGAAGCTCGCCGCCCGTGACACTCTCACGTAATAATGAGTTGGGGCTGTACACGCCCCGGAGTCTCAGGAGCGCCGTCCTCAGGCCCTGGGGCTCCCTCCCACGCCCAGTGGCAGCACTTAGCTCCATGCTGGTGAGAAGACGTCGAAGACTAGATTAGGTGCCAGACGTGGCTTTTCATTTGCTTTCTGCAGTTGACTTGTTCCTTCTCATTCGAAGTTTTATTGAAGTTGTTGCCGTCTTTGGCTTGTGGTTCTTCGACTTTTCACTCTCCTGCCTCGATTTCTCTTATGCAAGGCCTCGCGAGGGGGGGGGGGCAGCCGAGCACCCTCGCGAGTGTTCCTGTCCTAGTTGTTCAAAGGGTTCGCGACCTGGGTCCAATACAGGAGCACCCCTCCAGTCCGTGCCCCACGGGCACCGCGACACGAACACAAGGCCTGGGTCGGTCGCCCCCCCCACGGCTGGGGCCGGGAACTATCCACGCGTGGGCACATAGCCGGAAGGCACGATAACGGAAGCAAAACGATGATTAACAGCAATGACCCAAACACGCCCCCGCGGGGCTCCACACTACTGTCTTTTTATGCAGGAAAAAGGAAAAGAAAGAACAAATCAGGCGCAGCTCGCCTCACACCGGCCTGCAGGGAAGACTCGAGCTGCCTCCGGGGCTCAAGTAGACTCCCTCTCGCGCTTCACCGGGGCGCGACGGCGGGCGGACACGCTACCACCTCCCAAGCAGATACGACGGCGTGGAGGCTGACCGCGGCCACCGCTAGAAGAGTCGCCGCCTGAAAAAGAACCGGAGAAGCTTGGGGAACCCTAAGCGCCGCCAGTCACGCAAGTGCTGTCCTCTCCATCACCGCTGGAGCTGGGTTCCCGGCCGCGGTCGTCGTCCTTGGGGCAGCACCCCGCGCGGCGACCATCTTCCCCAAACACGCTCACGTAGAGGGTGGCATCACCGTCAAACTTGAAGTGCAGGGTGCACCGACGGCTCAAGCCACGCGCGCGGGCAAACGTCTGCCAACCGCGGGCTAGGGCCTCCAGTGAAGCCCATGAGGCCCGGCTGCAGCAGCCGTCGGCCTCAAGCCAGAGGCCGCCCGGGGCGCCGGCCGGGAGCTCGCCGTGGAGGAAGCGAGGAATTGGAAGCCGGGTGCTAGTCGGCTCCGCCGACCACACGACGAACTCCGGCAGCACCTCTGCAGCGCGGAAGTGCAGCCTAGGGGGACGCGCGAGCGGAGCGCGCCCCCCGGCCCTAGCAATCTGCCCATCGCCGTGCTGGAAATCGTCTCCACGGCCGCGCTTGGGCGGGGGAGAGGCAGGCTCAACCTGGCGAGCCTTCCCCTTCTCTGCGGCCGAGAACCTCCTCGACGGGGCCATGAAGAAGGAGAAGCAAGGGGGATGAACTGGAAGGGCGCGCGCCGATCCGTACTTATAGCCGGTGAGGGCCAACCGACAGCCCCCACGATCGCAGGTAATTATGACCCGCTTTGCATGCAGGGACTTGTCCACTCCGTGCAGTTGCCGAGGCGCCATGGGAAATGGAGACGCCCACGTCCAATCAACTACCACGCGGCGCCCAAGACCGCAGGCTGTTAGGGCCCGCGGCGCTTTGCTCTTGCCCTTTCGCCTCCCTGCACGGCCAAGCCCGGGCGCGCCTTGGGCCCGGGGGCTACTGTCGGTGTTCTGGGAACGGGGGTCCCCAGACTTGCCTGCCTGCGGTCTGCGGCATGGCTCAAAGGGGGGCCCATCATGGCCCATCTTCACCAACACAGACCCAAGACCCTCGCGAGGGGCCAAGCCTCGCAGGGCGGACGACGCGGAGCTTCCTCAGGCACGGCCTCATCAGGCTGACTCGCGAGGAGGTCGAGAGATCAAGGCGGGGTACCTCACAAGGTGCCCGTGACGTAAGCCATGACGGCCAAGGGTGCCAGGCGGGTGCCAGCCCGCGCGGTGTCCTCCTTTCCCCTTTGGTGCAAAGGGGGCAAGCGTAGCCGCGGAGTACCGAGGCATCAGGCAAAGGTTGCCATTTCGGTGCAACAAGACCAAGACCAGGAGGACTGCAAGACGGAGGTCATTGTGGAGCCCAAGACGGCGTCACCACCAGAGCTTTGTGCAGGCGAAGACTACTTTTGTCAGGATAACTGGTACTAGCTGCCCCCCTTCAAATTAGCCAGCCATTGTTGGCTCCCTTCCCGCTCGATATTTGGGAAGAGGACCAGGGCCTCTATAAATAGGACCAGCCACCCATAGGATGGAGGAGAGAAAGGAGGGTGACTGGACTCCTCCCAGCAGTTCATTGCCCCAGCCAAGAACAGACCCTCGCGAGGCTGTTCTTCCTTGTATTGTTCATCACCATCAGCCCAGGAGGCAATCCACCACACCACACACTGGAGTAGGGTATTACACCACAACGGTGGCCCGAACCAGTATAAACCATGTGTCTCTTGTGTTGTTCTTTCCATAGCTTAGATCATAGCGAGGCGGAGGGGCGCAGGTAGGTAGGAGGCGAAATCTCCGCGTGCACCCCAGTGTTCGAACCTCAAGGGTCTGCCGGAACCCGAAATCTGACAAAGTTGATCTTCGTGATCGTTTCTTAGCCGTGTGCGGTGCCCGCTTCCACCATATTCCACCTCGGTCATATCGTAGCGGTGCTTAGGCAAAGCCCTGCATCGGTAGAACATCATCACCGTCATCACGCCGTCGTGCTGACGAAACTCTCCCTCAACACTCGGCTGGATCGGAGCTCGAGGGACGTCATCGAGTTGAACGCGTGCAGAACTCGGAGGTGCTGTATGTTCGGTACTTCGATCGGTCAGATCAGGAAGACGTACGACTACTTCTTCTATGTTGTGTCAATGCTTCCGTTGTCGGTCTACGAGGGTACGTAGACAACACTCTCCCCTCTCGTTGCTATGCATCACCATGATCTTGCCTGTGCGTAGGAATTTTTTGAAATTACTACATTACCCAACACTCTCGCCCCTCCCATGCCATGGAGATCAAGGACCAGAGGGGAAACCCTTCTCCCATCTAGGGAGAAGGTCAAGGAAGAAGAAGAAGAAGAAGGGGGGATCTCTCCCCCTCTCTCCCGGTGGCGCCGGAACGCCGTCGGGGTCATGATCGTGACAACGATCTACACCAACAACTTCACCGCCGTCATCACCAACTCTTCCCCCCTCTATGCAGCGGTGTAATGTGGCACCCCGGCTCAGAGAAAACCGGAACGCCCCATATTCCAGCCAGAGATCGAGGAGAAGTCTTCTGGAATACGACACTTCTTAGCATAGAACAAACCAGCTTTCTATTATTACACGAATATGATTACAAGGTCTCCGATATTACAATGAATAACATCGGCACGATGACACTATGCCATCCTCAGTTGCTCTATGCAAGCAGCAGAAAAACTCGAAGCGGCGGAATAACTCTAGCAGCGGAAAAACTATTGGCAGCGAAACAACAACGATGGTGGTAAATTCCACTCCACAGGGACTCTAGCTGGAACGCTTATCCTAGCTCGCAAACACAGGAACAACACCAAACAAGCAAGCAATCCAGGCATGACCTGCAAGCTGGCATGACATGCCAGGTCAGTACATTGAATGTACTTGCAAGCTCACAATTAACCAGAAGCATTCAAGATAAACAACAGCATGGCAATTACAGGTTAAACAGGAATTAACATGAGATCCTCATAACAACATGACATGAGCAACATGACATCCAAAGTAATACTCCCAAAATAATAACAGATACCATCATGAAAATAATCATAATAGCCACTAAGAATCCAAAGGCAACATGAACATGATACATCTAGAACAATATAAGCATGGCGTGAACATACAAATCTGACGATACTAGCATGCAACATGATGACACTATATGCACCAATTATTTTGCTCGGGTTATCTCGTAACCATCACATGCATCACTTACCATCCTTGGACATCACATGATCATTGTCGGTGTTCGGGGAACGGGGGTCCCCAGACTTGCCTGCCTGCGGCCTGGGGCGTGGCTCAAAGGGGGGCCCACCACGGCCCATCTTCACCAACACAAACCCAAGACCCTCGCGAGGGGCCAAGCCTCGCGGGGCGGACGACGTGGAGCTTCCTCAGGCACGGCCTCGTCAGGCTGGCTCACGAGGAGGCGGAGAGATCAAGGCGGGGTACCTCACGAGGTGCCCGTGATGCAAGCCATGACGACTCAGGGCGCCAGGCGGGTGCCAGCCGCGCAGCGTCCTCCTTTCCTCTTTGGTGCAAAGGGGGCAAGCGCAGCCACGGAGTACCGAGGCATCAGGCAAAGGTTGCCATTTCGGTGCAACGAGACCAAGACCAGGAGGACTACGAGACGGAGGTCATCATGGAGCCCGAGACGGCGTCAGCACCAGAGCTTTGCGCAGGCGAAGACTACTTTTGTCAGGATAGCTGATACTTGCTGTCCCCCTTCAAATTAGCCCGCCAATGTTGGCTCCCTTCCCGCTCGATATTTGGGAAGAGGACCAGGGCCTCTATAAATAGGACCAGCCACACACAAAGCAGAGGCCTCTCGGAGGGGGTTCGGTCGGTTCGGTCGGTGGGCTAGAAGGAGAGAGAGAGAGAGAGAAAGGTGACTGAACTCCTCCGAGCAGTTCATCGCCCTAGCCAAGAATAGAACCTCGCGAGGCTATTCTTCCTTGTATTGTTCACCATCATCAGCCCAAGAGGCAATCCACCACACCACACACTGGAGTAGGATATTACACCACAACGGTGGCCCGAACCAGTATAAAACCTATGTCTCTTGTGTTGTTCTTTCCTTAGTTTTAGATCCTAGCATGGCAGAGGGGTGCAGGTAGGTAGGAGGCGAAATCTCCGCGTGCACCCCAGTGTTCGAACCTCAAGGGTCTGCCGGAACCCGAAATCCGACATTTGGCGTGCCAGGTAGGGGTGCGCCGGGATTCGTCTTCCACCACCCCGTTCTCCTCCGACCATCATGCCCATGTCTGACGCTCGTTGGGCCCGCGCCGAGCGCCGGGCCGCACTCACATCCCGCGTCGCCCAGACGGCCCCTGTCGGCGGGCATCCACACCGTTCCCCATCACCTGCCGTCAATGCCGCCACCGGCCCGGCGGGGGACGAGCGGCAAGCATCGTCCCAGCATCCTCCGTGCGGCAAGACAGCTGCACCGCAACTCCCTCGCTCACCCCAGCTGGTTCTTCGTCCCGCGCGTTCCGCGCGCCCATGGAGGCTCGGGCTGCACTCATCGCGGCAAACGAGCTCCTGTGCTACCGTCCCATCGACGACGTCTACGAAGAATGGCTCGACCGCGTCGCCAAGCTCGTCCGCGCCGCAGGGGGCTCTCTTGCACTGTCCGTTCCGCTGCACCGCACCCCGCCCCGCGCGGGCGATGAGGCTCCGGCGGCGCACCGGCCGCCTCCTCCTCAAGAAGACGCCATGGATCCAAGGCGCGTGGCCCCTGGGCGGAACCCGCTCCGTCAGGCGTCAGCATGGCAAGAGCAGAGCTGCCAGGAAGTCCCTCGCCCGCAAGAAGCTGCCCGGGCGCTCCCTGCTCCAGCACGTCGCGACCATGCTCCTACTCCCGCGCGTCAAGATCCCGCGCTGCTCCCAGCTGCTGTGCGTGGGGACATGCAAGACCAAGCGTCCCGTCACCCGAGGCCTCCCGTGGCCACAGCAGGCTGCCGCGCCTTCACCACCGAGCTATGCAGCATCGCGTGGCCCGGCAAGTTCAAGCCAGACTTGCCTCATCGCGTGGCCCTGCAGAGTTCCTCTAGCTCTACGAGCTGGGCATCGAAGCTGCCAACGCAGACGAGAAGGTCATGGCGAACTGGTTCCCCATGGCACTCAAGGACGGGGCCCGCACCTGGCTCCTGAACCTGGCTCCAGGCACAATCTCTTCCTGGGATGAGATGCACACCCGCTTCATCGCCAACTTCCAAGGCACTCGCGACCGGCCACCCGCCGTGAGCGACATGCGCCGCATCAAGCAACAGCCTGGGGAAACCCTGCAGAAGTACATCCAGCGCTTCAACAACGCACGCCTCAAGATTCCCAAGGTGACTGAGGAGGCCATCATCTCAGCCTTCTCCGACGGCGTGTGCGACGTCAAGATGAAGGAGGAGCTGGCGATGCATGAAGACCTGTGCACTTCCTTGGAGCTGTTCAACTTGGCGAACAAGTGCGCCAGGGCTGAGGAAGGGCGTGTCTCCCTCCTCGAGCTGCCTGCCGCAGACCCAGAAGAGAAGAAGCTCAAGGCCAAGGATGTGAAGCGCAAGGGGGCTGCCGTGCTCGCGGCAGAACCAGACACCAAGCAGGGCAGAGATCAGCCCGAACCTTCCAAGGGCAGCCGGTACTGTGTGTACCACGACCTCCACACCCACAACACCAACGAATGTCAAGAACTCCGAGCTGTGCGATAAGGAAGGATCGGCCGTCGCCCTGACCGCGGTGACGGGGCTACGGTCCAGGAGGAGGAAGGAACGCAGGACGCTGGGAAGACCGTGGCCCGCGCCAAGGGTGGCGCGACTAACCTCGCGAGGATCGCTGGCAGGACCCACCTCGCGAGAGAGGATGGAGGGATCAGCCTCGCGAGAGAGACTGGAGGGATCAGCCTCGCGAGGATCGCCCGCAAGGCAACACAAGCCTCCCACCGCTGCCGCCGCAGCCAAGGAGAAACAAGGACCGTCACCAGGACGAGGAGGCTGGGGGCTTCCAAGAGCCATGTGCGATCGCCTGCATCCTGGGTGGGGCTCAAGCCCCAGCCTCTCAATGCATCTTCAAGCAGTTCGCCCGCGAAGTGAACGCAGTCCTCCCCAGGCTCGAAGGCACGCGCCCTCTCAGGTGGTCGGCGTGCGCCATCATGTTCAGCTCAGCAGATCAGCTCAAGTGTGCGGCTACAGCCAGAGTTCTCCCGATGCTTTGCTCCCCAATCATCAGCAACGTGGTGGTCACCAAGACCCTCATCGATGGCGGGGCAGGGCTCAACATCCTGTCCGTGGAAACATTCAACAACCTCCAAGTTCCCTACAGCCAGCTTCAGCCAACCAAGCCTTTCTCCGGTATCACCGACGGCTCCACGGTCCCGATTGGGCAGGTCTGCCTCCCTGTCACCTTCGGGGCACGCGACAACTACCGCACCGAGCTCATCGACTTCGACGTCGCCCACATTCGCATGCCGTACAACGCCATCCTTGGGTACCCAGCGCTGGCCAAGTTCATGGCCGTAACTCACCACGGCTACAACATCCTCAAGATGCCAGGAAGCGGCGGAGTCATCACGGTGCCATGTGAAGAGAAGGACGCGGTGTGTTCCTTGGAACGAGCCTTTCAAGCCGCATCACTGGAAGACCTGGATCGCGGAAGCAGGAGGCTTCCCGAGGCCGTCCCCAAGAAGAAGAAGACATTGTCCGGCCCGGCCCCTCAGGAGGCAGGCCCCTCCGGGCCCGCGCCTGCCCAGGGGGAACCTCCCTCCATCGCATAGGAAAGCACGCCCGGTGTCCTCCTCAGGCAGGGCTTGGGGGCTCTCCCCTGGAGGGCCACCGACCTAGCTAGGGTCACGAGGGAGGCGCTTGGGCACCACCTGGAGGCGTGTTTTGAAGCACGTTTCCCTCGATAAGGAGCAAGGCAAGGAGATCCAGACCCTCAGGAGTTCGTCAGCAAGGTCATTCAGGAGCTACAGGAGTCGAGAGTCATGAAAGGCGGCCGCCGCCTGCCAGCAGTGGCTCCCCATCCAGGCGAGGATGGTGGGCTGCGCGTCTGCATCGACATACCAGGGCTCAACCGAGTCGCCTCCCTGGATCGCCTCTGGCCCTCGCGAGTGGGGCGCTGCGGAGGTCCACCCCACAGCTATGTTCGCATGCCTTACGGCTTGCTGAACGCGGCTGACATGTACCAGCGCCTCATGAGGGGCATCGCGGAAGCACGAGAGGCCAGGCGTTCGGCAGCCCTGGCAGAGATGGAGATGGCCCGCGAGGAGCCGCCAGTGCCTCCGGAGCCTCCTGAGGCCCCTGGGCCTGGGCGCTCATGAGGATCGGCTCCCGCAGCCCACCAAGTCAGCTACACCAACACTCCTTCGTCCTCAACATCATCAGGTGACATCTCTCTAGTTTCACTTCCAACTGGGAGCGCCCCCCCAGGGCTGCATTATTCCCAGGCCACGGGGGTCCGTCCCTCCGGTGTGTATCCCTTTTTATTCTATATTGTCAGCTTACCTTGTTGGGGGCGCCCCTCGGGCTGCATCACCCCCAAGTCGCTCGGGCCTGACCTAGTGATCTCCGCATTCCCAGCATCTATTTGAACGAATCCACTCCTTCGCGGCTAATGTGTTTTACCCAGTTGCCTTCTCAGCTGACGCCAACTAACGAAGCTTCTCCCAAACGGCACGACGCTTGCGCATGGGTCCATCCCTACAACACCGACAAACCTGGATGGCTGAGCTCTGGCCGCGGTAGCCCCGCATAGCGTCACCTCGTCAAGCCTTCAGTGCCTCACTACCCCTCGGAAGCAACCAACGGCTGACTGTCAATTGTCATGGCAACCCTTTGCCTTTTCTATGATGGACCTGCAGGACCTCCCGAAGGAGCTGCGTCAGGCGAGCCCTTGCGGTGTCTCCTTCGCTCTCGTCCGCGTGAACCGCTTGCAAGTTAAAGGGGGGTGCCTGAGCATCGTGACTCAGGGCTCCTACTGGCTCTCCAGCCCTCACCCTCTGGCCTTGACCACGGCATCGCGACCTGGCATACCAGCGACGGCTGAGACTCGCTCGAGGGCCGGGACCCGAGGACGTAGAGCAGAAAGGGGAGCAAAGGCGAGGGCGGAGAGACACACAAGGACCTCGCCGAGCAACCTCATGCATGCCGATGCACGGACCCGGCGACACACCAGAGAGGGCGCCTGATCCTCGAGATAAGTCATCGCCCGGAAGCGCCAGCTACCGTGGCACCATCCCCGCACCTAATGCTATCCCTTGTTAGCGACACCACTCTCCTTTCTCACCAAGCGACGGCTGCTTGGGCGCCAAGGGGGACCTCCTAAGCATTGCGACTCAGGGGCTCTTACTGGACTCCGGGTCGCTCACCTCCTGGCCTTGACCACGGCATCGCGACCTGGCATACCAGCGACGGCTGAAGCCGCCTTGAGACTGGAACCTGTCGGCGCAGAGCACCAAGCCCTCGTGAGGTTCGAAAGGGAGGACCGAGCTAAGACGGAATGAGCAACTCATGCAAATTTACGACAAGGGTTATATTAACAAAACAGGATCATAGACACCTTACAAGCCCCCACGGGGCACGTTTTTGGTTCCTCGTAGGGAACAGATCCTAAAGGGTCGCAAACTACGCGCATCCGTACAAAAGACGCCATCATCAACAGTGGGCCGTCAAGCACCGACGCCAACTCCATCCAGATCAGAGTCGACGACGGCCTGACGAGCCCGCCCTGCTCCAGGAGCGGCGCCGGCTCAGGGGCTCGTAGCTGTCGTCGCTCGTCTCCGGAGTCGCGAAGGGCTCGCCGGAGTCGCTGGAACCTCCGACGTCTCCACCGCCTGAGGAGCCACCAAGGGAGCGGTTGGCGAGCCCAGTCCTCATCGCAGCAGGGTCCCGGCCGCCTTCCGTGGGGAAGCACTGCAGCCGGCGCCCGCTCGCATCGAAGACCTTGAAGAGCATCACCGAAGCACCGTCGTAGTCCAAGTGGATCGCGAAGACGCCCCTTGTCCTGCAAACCCGGGAGATCTCTCTCCAGCCCCGAGTCATGTAGACCTCGCCCGGGGCGACGACCGTGACCTCTGCCTCGGTCGCGAGGGTGCTGCAGCCGGCGTGCTGCAGCCAGAGCTCCATGGGCTCCCCCCGTGCGATGATGGAGGGGAAGAAGGGAGGCAGGCGGATCCAAGACTGAAGAGGGATGGCGACGTGGAGCACGAACTCTTGGGAGGAGCCCTCGGTGTGGACTCCAGGAGGGACGACCCACACCTTCGTGACTCGTCGGCGCCGACGGCGGTGCCGCCCGTGGCGGTCAGCATGAGCTCCTCCGGGGCCCTCGACGTGGGCGTACAATGGAAGCAGGAACCCCGGCAGCGCCAGCTCGCCCCAAGGCCTCGACACCACCTGAAGGGCCCCCTCGTCCATGCCACGGTGGACGAGTTGTTTCTTCGGCGGGAGTGGGTCTGGTCCCTCTCGGGGAGCCTTTCCCTTCTCTACCGTCGAGAACCGGTGGATCGGAGCCATCGCGGCAAGATGGGGCAAGGATCGGGAAGAAGGAGAAGCAAGGAGGGATGGACTGGAAGGGCGCGCGCCGTTTCGTACTTATAGCCGGCGAAGGCCAACCGCCGACCTCCATGATCGCAGGTAATCATGACCTGTTTTTGCATGCAGGGACTTGTCCAATCCTGCAGTTGCCGACGCATCATGGGGAAGTGGAGGTGCCCACGTCAAGTCATCCGCCACACGGCGCCCAAGGCCGCAGGCTATTAGGGCCCGCGGCGCTTCTCTCTTGCCCTTCCGCCTCCCTGCACGGCCAAGTCCGGGTGCGCCTTGGGCCCGGGGGCTACTGTCGGCGTTCTGGGAATGGGGGTCCCCAGACTTGCCTGCCTGCGGCCTACGGCGTGGCTCAAAGGGGGGCCCAGCACGGCCCATCTTCACCAACACAGTTGTTCAAGTTCAATTAAATCCAGTTAAACTTGAATGCAAAATGTTGAGCCATGATAAAAGAACATGACGCAATTACAATGCATGAGCATGATATCAACATAATCACGGGATGCAACATAACTATCCACCACATCAACTATGAAATAATCTCCAACTGAACATGGCATAACGATGAGCAAAAATATTAAAAGTGCAACACTACTCATAGTATAACATAACATGACCATTATCATCAACCATAAATAACATGCAAGAACTCATCAATAATATTACCGAGTAACACTTAACCAACTAACGGCAAAGGAACAACACATATTAACATACTCGATAACCGACGTTAATCATGCACCAAAGAACATGACCAACCCAACATGTACTACTGTCAAGCATGGCAATATGAAATTAATACTAGCAACTAGCAGGGCATAATAACCAGGTGCATAACAACATAGCAAACAAGTAAGCACAATCCCAGAAGCATTTCCAAAACAATGATAACCATATTTTAAACAAGCAATCATTTAATAAATATTCAAGTTGAAAACCATGTCTACTGCATGACTATCATGCAAGTGGGTATTGTGGCTTGCCTGGGGCTGAAGAAATCACCGAGAAGAAGTGCACTGAAGCCGCGAAAAGATTTGCCGGAAATAGTTCTCTCTTGGGAGGGGCTGTTTACGTGCAAGGGCAAAATGGTCATTTTCACAGTGTCAAACCATAGTGAAACTGAACCCAATAGAACGGCTCGACGAAACGAAAACGTGGGCTTTGGAATCACATCATTTGGAGTTGTGGTTAAAAAGATATGAAGGGTTGAAGTTCAAGGATTTGTCTGCAAAAATATCCTCACAAACAAGTCCCTGAGTGGATAAGGCAGAAGCACAAAGTTAGAAATACGCTTTCTGTTTCAAAAAACGCATTCTGGGCTGAAACAGAGAGGAAATACGCTTTCAGAAAACGAACACATACTACGGGGTTGACGCTTCCACTTGCCACGCGGGCAGAGGCGGGGCCAGGCACGCGGGTCGCTGACGTGCGGGTCCCATGGGCTGTGGGGCCCATCACTTATCCAGCTGGACCGGGCGGGTCAACGCCCGAGTGACAAACTGGTGGGGCCCGCCTTATCCTTTCCCTCCTCCTGGCTCCTTCGTCCTCCTCTCGCGCTCGAGAGAGGCAGAGACAAGGCAGGCCACCTCGACGGTGAGTCCCGGCGACTCCGGCCATCTCCCGCGGAGCTCGGCACACTGGCGTGCTCGGGAAGAAGCGGCACATCGGATGGCGTAGGGCACGGCCACCGAGGAGCACGGAGGCGAGGGCAACTTCGAGGACGGTGGCTCCGGACGAACTTGGGCACACGGCCACGAGCACTCCGGCGACAAATGGAGGGTTGGGGAAGGGTCTCCCGGGTCTGGGTGGCCTACTACTGTGGAGTAAAGGTGGAGGGGAGGCTCGGGTCGGCCGGATTTAAGCGGGGCACCGCGGCGGCCCTGGCGGCCAGTGGAGGGCTCGAGAGCTCTTCGAGCTCGAACGAGAGGCTGGGGAGGGAGCTGGGAGTAAGGGGAGGAGCTTGGGATGCTTCAAGTGGCTGAGGGCTGGCCATTTTATAGGCGGGGCGAGGTGCCCGAGCCGGTCACTGCCGCACGAGCTCGGTCAAGGCTCTGGCGATGCGCAGCGATCACGGGGTGGTGCGGGATCATGATGAAGGGGGAGCGGACGAGCTACAGAAGGTGCACAGGGCAAGAAGGGCCGAGGGCGTAGAGGAGAAACGGCCGAACGCCATTAAAGCTTCGGTCGGCCATAGTGCGTCCGTGGGCGCGCGACAACGAGAGCTGACGGAGGGGGAAGGGCTCCAGGAGAATAGCGACAATGTGGGCTAGCTGCTGGACATGCCCGTGCTCACTGAGACGCCGAGCAGAGAAGGGGCCCGAGCAAGAAGCCATTCTGGGCACGGCCATTGCACGGTAAAACGGTGGTCACCGCGTGCATTGGTGCACACAGTGCCACGAGCTAAGCCAAACGATGTCTGGGAGGCAATTGGGTCAAATGGAGTTGTTTGGTAAGTTTAGGGTAAGAAGGACTTTCACCCTGGTAACTTGGAGAGGATTTGGATCAAGATTTAACAGAGTTGCTTTGCAACTACCAAAGATGGTCCAGAATCAAGATTAGGATGATGCACTCACATGGAGAGTCAAATTGAACTCAAATTAGGCAAGGCAGGGTCATTTGGTCCTATGAAGATGCTCAAAAGGTTTCATACCAATTGGATAAACCAAAATGGTACTTCCTTCACAAACATTTCCACTGACCAGAAACTTGCAAAAATTCTAGAGGAATAATGGCTTGATGAAACATGCCCAAAATGGGTGGAGGTAAGTTATATGGGTAACAGAAGGCCCAGAAAAATTTGCAGCCATAATGGAGCAAGATAAAATATACTTGCTTCACAAACTGAAATTTTGGACAGAATCAAGGAATTGAATATGAGCTCACATGGAGGCATGACATGAGCTCTACTTTGGTGGAGGGCTATGATTTGGTTATATGAAGGGCCATGCAAAATTGCAACTCATTTGGATATGCCTAGCTTGTGCTTCCTTCACAACTAGTTCCCTCAGATAGGAACTTTGGAAAATCATAAATAAATAATTACTAGGCAAATGAGGTTGCACTTTGGCATGTGGCAATGATATGGACATGAAAAGGTGTCCAAGGAGTTTGAGGTCTATTGGGAAAATGAAAATGGCACCTGCTTCACATTCTGCCATTCAGGACAGAATAGGAAATGAATTATCTGAGCATGATGATAAACATGACAAATGCAATATTTTGCCATATTTAATAAAGACATTACCCAAACAATTTATGAGAATTATTTGGGATTTTTAGGAGTGATAGAAATATAGGTTGCTTCACAACCTAGGGCAATTTGAGTTATTCCTTTAATAGAAAAGGAATATCCCCAGTAAAAAGAATATTGGGATTTGGGATAGGATGAAAATGACAGGGTCTAGGGAAAGATTTGGGTATGACAAGCCACTCTGGAAACAAAGAAGAGGGCATCTTCTTCACTTTCCAGACCACAAAGCCACGGAAAAAGAAAACTCAAGCAAAAACCTCAGAAAAACAAAAGAAAAAGAAAGGGCCAAAAATCAAGCTATCACAAACCTTACCCCCTTAAAGAAATCTCGTCCTCGGGATTTGGTTGCTCAGGGAACAAGTATGAAAATACTGACTTAAGGAAACCGTTTCCAACTCGGGTATCCTTTTTCTTATTTTTGTTCACACTAAATTTTTATCTGACTGGTCCTAGGGTGGTTTGCTTTAATATATCCATATTCTGACAGATCTTACCTTGCTTGTTCATGCTTATACAGACTCCAGTTTTTTTAGATCTGCTGACTTAACTGACTATGATGCATTCTGACGACTGAAATATATGTCGGGCTCACAAATCCAAGAGTGATTTCCACTGGGTGTGTCATCCGGCACTAACAATCTTTCATGAAGTGGTGATCAGATTTTTCTAGTGGACACCCAAGCTCTAACTCCTTGCATAGGGTTTGTCCACTAAATGCAGGTCCTTCGGGTTCCAAACAGTGAATTGGGTCATAATCGATTTCCCGACAGATTCTAGCTTATCGCGGAAGTTTCAGAATCATCTTAACTGGTTCTACTGTCTTAAGTATCAGATCTGTATCAAATATTTGATTGTCGCCTACATCACTGCTCTTGCTCCTTCATTATTGTTTTCTTGGTCTGGATCCTTGGCTGAAAGAGCTGGGTCATATTGCTTCTTCGTATCACCATAGGTACTGTCGATGCAATTTTTCGTCAATTGCAGTTTATCCTCATTTTTCTGACAGGGTACCCCATTAAATGGCAGGTTCAACACCCCTCAAGTTCTGACTTATTCTTGCGTCTGACCAAAATGTTGCAGATCTGATTCTTGGGATTTACTGCCATATGCTGTCAATTTACAGCGTACTACCTTGTACCAATGTCTCACTGAGGAAGATTGGCTGATTTGTGCTTGAAACTTTCATCGAACAGCTTGCTGAAGAATACTGGGTATCGTGCTTCAAAAGCTTACCCCCTTAAAGACTTTGCTGGGAAAGACTCGGTACCTTATGCCAGAAGCTTTTCTGGTTGCCTACTGAAGAAGACAGAGTACCTTGTGCGGGAAATCATACATGTATCGTACTGAGGAAGATAGATGAATCTTGCCTTGGAAGCTTCTCGGGTATCTTGCAAGGGAAAATTGGGTCGCTTACACCAGAAGCTTCTTATTGTGATATGCGGACCGATTTCCACATATATAACCATCTTACAATTTTTGTTATTGATTTCTTGTATGAAATGGGGTTTTGCAGGACTATCCTCCTTTCTGAGTACATGCCATATTCTTGCTTGCCTCCAGGTACGTCAGGTTCCAAAATCATCCTCAACAAAAAATTAAACTTGTATCTAAACCATACCTATCATAATATTTTGTCAACCTTGCACACAATTTATCTTCTTGCTGATTTGATCATTTCTGCTATGAGGAGTGCACACTGAGGGAGACTTGACACGCAGTAACATGATCAGATACTCCCCAATCTGAATGCAGTCGGCTGAGAATTCCATATTGTGGTGAGGAGTGCACGTTAATGCAAACTTTATACTGACATTCCATCCAGGATTTCTTTTGTATTCAGACGAGCTATTTCCAATTTCACTGCAGTCTGCTGACAATATCATTCTGTTTAGCTGAGTTTCGAAATATATGCATTTCTTGCTGACTCTTCGGGTCCGGTGTCGGCTGACGAGCAACTTTAATAGGGGAAAAATTTGTAACACCGAAGGCCCAAAGAAAGAAACAAAAGAAACGACTAAAACAAAAGCACACAAGCATACTACTAACATAATTAATCAAACAATCATCACATATTACTGCTACTCACACAATAATATGCATGCACACCTAAGCACACAAATCTCGCAGAAACTCTTGGTATTACGGTCTAATATGCTGTGGCGGTGTGCACGAAAATTATATCCATGTGCGGAAGGAGTTGGCGTAACCGAATCTACACCAACCACCGGCTGAACAATGGCTGGATCTGGATGGATAGACAGGTGAGAACGGACTTGACGATCCAGTAGTGAGACACAAAAGTCAGGACCACCTCTTCATCAAGCGTACGAAGGGAATCGTACCCGTCCAAAGAATGAAATAACATGGCAAGATAACAGTGAAAGACTGGGTTTATTGGTATTGCCCTTTTTTTGATAACCAAGATCAGTAAGGGTTGTCAAGGGAACGAGATGGAAGGCAATGGATGATGATGTGGTCGCATCACACCGAGGAGCAGGCATGCTAAGATTGATGGTGTAGGCGGTGGACCGAAAATGATGCCACCTACACTCACCAGATTAACCGTTAGTGACAAAATAGCAATCTATATGCATGTTATGCGACAAACAAGTGCAACCAACCAACTGGGGTCTATACTACCGCTTTCTAACATTCGCGCGGGCTACAACATTCTACAGCCAGACCGGCTCTGATACCAAGCGCTGTGGCACCCCGGCTCAGAGAAAACAGGAACGCCCCGTATTCCAGCCCAGAGATCAAGGAGAAGTCTTCTGGAATACGGCACTGCTTAGCATAGGACAAACCATCTTTCTATTATTACACGAATATGATTACAAGGTCTCTGATATTACAATGAATAACATCGGCACATCGACACTACGCCATCCTTAGTTGCTCTATGCAAGCAGCAGAACAACTCGAAGCAACAGAATAACTCTAGCAGTGGAAAAACTACTGGCAGCGGAACAACAACGATGGTGGTAAACTCCACTCCACAGGGACTCTGGCTGGAACGCTTATCCTAGCTCGCGAACACAGGAACAACACCAAACAAGCAAGCAATCCAGGCATGACCTGCAGGCTGGCATGACACACCAGGTCAGTACATTGAATGTACTTGCAAGCTCACAATTAACCAGAAGCATTCAAGACAAACAACAGCATGTCAATTACAGGTTAAACATGAATTAACATGAGATCCTCATAACAACATGACATGAGAAACATGACATCCAAAGTAATACTCCCAAAATAATACCAGATACCATCATGAAAATAATCATAATAGCCACTAAGAATCCAAAGGCAACATGAACATGATACAGCTAGAACAATATAAGCATGGCATGAACATATAAATCTAATGATACTAGCATGCAACATGATGACACTATATGCACCAATTATTTTGCTCGGGTTATCTCGTAACCATCACATGCATCACTTACCATCCTCGGACATCACACGATCATCTCAGGATCAAATCAAGCTTGGTATAAACAATACAGTAGTAATCATTAAATGACCACAAGGAGCTTGATCTTTACCCACGATTCTTGCACAACATCATGAATATCCAACAACTCGGTATGCTCGATACCACGGTGATCATTCCGTCGATCACAACCATGACCGACACTTGGTCTCAAACCCTGATCCTTCCAGCGATCACAACCATGACCAACACTTGGTCTCAAACCGTGATCTTTCCGGCGATCACAACCAACTTATCTCATCGTCGAACAGGGGTTGTCATTAATCAAGTTATTATTAATACTATTGACTCACGGTGGAACCGACACAAACTGGGCCCTTATTTGCGGGCGCGGCTATCGATAGATTTAATATACACTCTGCAGAGGTAGAAACTGTACCCACACCACGGAACCCATGGCCTCGCACTACCATTCGGGTGGACCAACGGCGTTCCAACAAAATTGATCTACTGCCGTGACACTCTCCCGGCCACTCTGAACCACTCCCAACTGGGATAGTCCTGGGTGGCCCTGTGTCTACCAAAGACACTCCGACCACCATCGTGGTCAAACATGCCTCACTGGGACCGGATCCATAAAAATAAAAACAACGGGCACACAAGGTTATGTCTGCCTAGCTAATCAGGGTAAGAACGCCCATAACCTTCCCTCATGGGAGGCACCGGCGAGATGCACGACAATAGACCCAGTTAGGACCTTACCCATACGGTAAGCGTGGTTGCACCGGTCAGTTTTGATCTGGCGGCACCATGACTCAGCCAACAGTTGTTCCAGTTCAATTAAATCCGGTTAAACTTGAATGCAAAATGCTGAGCCTTGATAAAATAACATGATGCAATTACAATGCATGAACATGATATCAACATAATCACGGGATGCAACATAACTATCCACCACATCAACTATGAAATAATCTCCAACTGAACATGGCATAATGACGAGCATAAATATTACAGGTGCAGCACTACTCATAGTATAACATAACATGACCATTATCATCAACCATAAATAACATGCAAGAACTCATCAACAATATTACCAGTAACACTTAACCAACTAACAGCAAAGGAACAACGCATATTAATAGTACTCGATAACCGACGTTAATCATGCACAGAAGAACATGACCAACCCAACATGTACTACTATCAAGCATGGCAATATGAAAGTAATACTAGCAACTAGCAGGGCATGATAACCAGGTGCATAATAACATAGCAAACAAGTAAGCACAATCCCAGAAGCATTTCCGAAACAACGATAACCATATTTTAAACAAGCAATCATTTAATAAATATTCAAGTTGAAAACCATGGCTACTGCATGACTATCATGCAAGTGGGTATTGTGGCTTGCTTGGGAATGAAGAAATCACCGGGAGGAAGTGCGGTGAAGCCGCGAAAAGATTTGCCGGAAACAGTTCTCTCTCGGAGGGGCTATTTACATGCAAGGGAAAAAGGTCATTTTCACAGTGTCAAACCATAGTGAAACTGAACCCAACAGAACGGCTCGACGAAACAAAGACGTGGGCTTTGGAATCACCTCATTTGGAGTTGTGGTTAAAAAGATATGAAGGGTTGAAGTTCAGGGACTTTTCTGCAAAAATATCCTCACAAACAAGTCCCTGAGTGGATAAGGCAGAAGCGCAAAGTTAGAAATACGCTTTCTGTTTAAGAAAACACATTCTGGGTTGAAACAGAGAGGAAATACGCTTTCAGAAAACGAACACGTACTACGGGGTTGACGCTTCCACTTGCCACGCGGGCAGAGGCGGGGCCAGGCACGCGGGTCGCTGACATTGGGGTCCCATGGGCTATGGGGGCCGTTACTTATCCAGCTGGACCAGGTGGGTCAACGCCCGAGTGACTGACTGGTGGGGCCCGCCTTATCATTTCCCTCCTCCTGGTTCCTTCTTCCTCCTCCCGCGCTCGAGAGAGGCAGAGGCGAGGCCGGCCGCCTTGACGGCGAGTCCCAGCGACTCCGGCCATCTCCCGCAGAGCTCGGCACACCGGCGTGCTCGGGAAGAAGCGGCACATCGGATGGCGTAGGGCACGACCACCGAGGAGCACCGAGGAGAGGGCAGCTTCGAGACGGCGGACGGTGGCTTCAGACGAACTTGGGCACACGGCCACGGGCACTCCGGCGGCAAATGGAGGGTTGGGGAAGGGTCTCCGGGGTCTAGGTGGCCTACTAGTGAGGAGTAGAGGTGGAGGGGAGGCTCGGGTCAGCCGGATTTAAGGGGGGCACCGCGGCGGCCATGGCGGCCAGTGGAGGGCTCAAGAGCTCTTCGAGCTCGAACAAGAGGCTGGGGAGGGAGCTGGGAGTGAGGGGAGGAGCTTGGGATGCTTCAAGTGGCTCGGGGCTGGCCATTTTATAGGCAGGGCGAGGTGCCCGAGCTGGTCACCGCCGCATGAGCTCATCCAAGGCTCTGGCGATGCGCAGCGATCACGGGGAGGCGTGGGATCGCAACGAAGGGGGAGCGGACGAGCTACAGAAGGTGCACAGGGCAAGAGGGGCCGAGGGCGCAGCGGAGAGATGGCCGAACGCCATTAAAGCTTCGGTCGGCCACAGTGCGTCCGTGGGCGCACAACGATGAGAGCTGACGGAGGGGCTGACGGAGGGGCTGACGGAGGGGGGAAAGGCTCCAGGTGAATAGCGACAACATGGGCTAGCTGCTGGACATGCCCGTGCTCGCTGAGACACCGAGCAGAGAAGGGGCCCGAGCAAGAAGCCATTCTGGGCGCAGGCATTCTGGAAATGAATTATTTGAGCATGATGATAAACATGACAAATGAAATATTTTGCCATATTTGAGAAATTCATGACCCAAACAATTTATGAGAATTATTTGGGATTTTTAGGAGTGATAGAAATATAGGTTGCTTCACAACCTAGGGCAATTTGATTTATTCCTTTAATAGAAAAGGAATATCCCCAATAAAAAGAATATTGGGATTTGGGCTAGGATGAAAATGAAAGGGTCCAGGGAAAGATTTGGGTATGACAAGCCACTCTAGAAACAAAGAAGAGGGCATCTTCTTCACTTTCCAGACCACAAAGCCACGGAAAAAGAAAACTCAAGCAAAAACCTCAGAAAAACAAAAGAAAAAGAAAGGGCCAAAAATCAGGCTGTCACATGTAACCCCTCTTTTACCCGCTGTAATCTCTACTTAAACATAGTGCTCAATGCTATATATTTTTTCCCAATGATGTATGGCTATCCTATGATGTTTGACTAGATCCGTTTTGTCCTATGGGTTAATTGATGATCGTGATTGGTTTGAGTTTCTTGTTTTATTATTGGTGATGTCCTATGGTGCTCTCCCTGTCGCACAAGAATGAGGGATCCCCTCTGTAGGGTTTGCAATATGTTCATAATTTGCTTATGGTGGGTGGCGTGAGTGATAGAAACACAGACCCGAGTAAGTAGCTTGTTTGCATATGGGAATAAAGAGGACTTGATGCCTTATAATGCTATGGTTGGGTTTTACCTTAATGATCTTTAGTAGTTGCGGATGCTTGCTAGAGTTCCAATCATAAGTGCATATGATCCAAGAAGATAAAGTGTGGTAGCTTATGCCTCTCCCTCATATAAAATTGCAATAATGATTACCGGTCTAGTTATCGATTTCCTAGGGACAAATAACTTTCTTGTGGTAGAAAGCTCTCTACTAAAACTAACTTAGTTGTGTCTTTATCTAAACAGCCCCTAGATTTTATTACATGCTCTTTATTATCTTTCAAACCTATCCTACCACACCTACAAAGTACTTCTAGTTTCATACTTCTTCTAGGTAAAGTGAACATTAAGCGTGCGTAGAGTTGTATCGGTGGTCGATAGAACTTGAGGGAATATTTGTTCTACCTTTAGCTCCTCGTTGGGTTCGACACTCTTACTTATCGAAAGAGGCTACAATTGATCCCCTATACTTGTGGGTTATCAAGACCTTTTTCTGGCGCCGTTGCTGGGGAGTTATAGCGTGGGGTGAATATTCTCGTGTGTGCTTGTTTTCTTTATCACTAAGTAATTTTTATTTGTTGTTCTAATTTGTTCTCTATCTTTATTTATGGATATGGAACACGAAATACCAAAAAAATTGGTTTACTTGCTACTCATGGAGATGGGGAACCTCCTAAAACCCTCGATGCTCATTATGTGAAAGATATTATGTACTAATTTGATAATCCTGAGAAAACCCCATTCAACTTTATAATGGGAGTTACATTGGATCAACGTGAATACTTTAGGGATTATCGCTTTACTCAAAAAGGGAAACTATTATGGGATCAAATTTATATGTTGCATTGGTATGCTCGGCAACTATGCTTGAGATATGATTATACTTGTTGCTCTAGGATGAAGGCTCCACACCTTCCCTTTTCATGTGAATTTTATGATGATGAAACCTTGGCTTCTTATGCTAATGGTTTATATGATTATTATGATGTGGAACAAATATAAGAATTCGTTGCTTTTATGGCTGCTTATGAAATTGAATTTTTGTTTAAAGAGTTTGAAGATTTTGATGATTCAGTTTATATACCTGAAAATTTAGCTATCCTTAAATATTGCTATGAGAATTATAAATACAATTATGATATTGGTGAATTTATTGAGAAAGTCTCCGCTGTCCGAGAAGAGACTAATATTTTGCAGGAATCTATGGAAGAAGAAATTGATGAAACTGTGAGCTCATTGGATGAAAAAGATGATGAGGAGAGCGAAGAACAAAAGGAGGAAGAGCGGATTAGCTACCCGTGCCCACCTTCTAATGAGAGTAACTCTTCAACTCATGCATTGCTTCATTTCCCTTCGTGCTTACCAAAGGATGATTGCTATGATGATTGTTATGATCCCGTTGATTCTTTTGAAATATCCCTTTTTGATGATGCTTGCTATGCTTGTGGCCAAGATGCCAATATGAATTATGCTTATGGAGATGAACTTACTATAGTTCCTTATGTTAAACATGAAATTGTTGCTATTGCACCCACGCATCATAATCCTATTATCTTTTTAAATTTTCCCAACTACACTATATCGCAGAAGTTTGCACTTATTAAGGATTATATTGATGGGTTGCCTTTTACCATTGCACATGATAATTTTGATGACTATAATATGCATGTGCTTGCTGCTCCTACTTGTAATTGTAATGAGAGAGGAACTACATCTCCGCCTCTTTATGTTTCCAACATGATAGAATTGCAAGAAACTGCTTATGCTATGCATTGACCTTTACTATGTGTGCATGAATTGCTCTTTTATGACATGCTGATGCATAGGAAGAGAGTTAGACTTCGTCATTACATGATATATGTTGCTTTGTGCTCACTACTAAATCACAAATCATTGTTAATTAAAATTGGCTTTGATATACCTTGGGATCCGGGTGGATTCATTACTTGAGCACTATATGCCTAGCTTAATGGCTTTAAAGAAAGCGCTGCCAGGGAGACAACCCGGAAGTTCTAGAGAGTCATTTATTTCTGTTGAGTGCTTTTATATAGTTTAAAAATAAAAAAATAAAGAGGGGAACCCAAAACTTTTCAAAAAGGAAAGTGAAAGTGAGAGAGACAAGCATTGTTGAAATGGGGGAACTCCTTGAACTTTGTCCATGCTCACGGAAACTTCGTGAATCTTGATTATAGAAACTTTTCAAAAAATAATAATTATCCCCTTGTACAATTCCATTGTATTATAAAAATAATGTGCCAAGATTTGCCTTTAGGATGTTTACATTGCTTGTTGGTTTGTGCGGTGCAGAACAGAAACTTTGGCTGTAGTGAGAAATTTTACATTTTTTACTCGAATGTCAAACGGTTCTGAAACTTTTTGAACTGTCTTTCTATAAAATTGTTTATTTTTCCTAATTGTTTCATAATTTTTGGAGTACCAGAAGTATGTTGAATTTTCAGATTACTACAGACTGTCCTGTTTAAGACAGATTCTGTTTTTGATGCATAGTTCGCTTGTTTTGATGAAACTATCAATTTCTATCAGTGGATTAAGCCGTGGAAAAGTTATATTACAGTAGCTACAATGCAAAAACAAAATATGAATTGGTTTTCAACATTACTTAGAGTAGTGATTTGCTTTATTATACTAACGGATCTTACCGAACTTTCTGTTAAGTTTTGTGTGATTGAAGTTTTCAAGTTTTGGGAGAGATCACGATGGATGAAGGAATAAGGAGTGGCAAGAGCCTAAGATTGGGGATGCCTGAGGCACCCCAATGAAATATTCAAGTACTCCCAAGCAACCAAGCTTGGGGATGCCCCGGAAGGCATCCCCTCTTTCTTCTAATGATCATCAGTAATTTCACTTGGAGCTATATTTTTATTCGTCACATGATATGCGTAAATCTTGGAACGTCTTTTGTATTTAGTTTTCACTTTTATTTTATGCACCATGCTGTTATGAGATAGTCCTTGGTTGATTTATAGAATGCTCATTGCACTTCACTTATATCTTTTGAGTATGGCTTTATAGAATGCTTCACGTCCTTCACTTATATATTTTGAAGTTTGGATTGCCTGTTTCTCTTCACATAGAAAACCGCCATTTGTAGAATGCTCTTTTGCTTCACTTATATTTGTTAGAGCGTGGGCATATCTTTTCTAGAAAGTATTAAACTCTCTTGCTTCACTTATATCTATTTAGAGAGATGAAAGGAATTGGTCATTCCCATGGTTAGTCATAAAATCCTACATAAAACTTGTAGATCTCTGAACATGATATGTTTGATTCCTTGCAATAGTTTTGCGATATAAAGATGGTGATATTAGAGTCATGCTAGTGGGTAGTTGTGTACTGTAGAAATATTTGTGTTGAAGTTTTTGATTCCCGTAGCATGCACGTATGGTGAACCATTATGTAACGAAGTTGGAGCATGAGGTATTTATTGATTGTCTTCCTTATGAGTGGCGGTCGGGGACGATCGATGGTCTTTTCCTACCAATCTATCCCCCTAGGAGCGTGCGCGTAGTACTTTGTTTCAATGACTAATAGATTTTCGCAATAAGTATGTGAGTTCTTTATGACTAATGTTGATTCCATGGATTATACACACTCTCACCCTTCCATCATTGCTAGCCTCTTCGGTACCGTGCATGGCCATTTCTCACCTTGAGAGTCGGTGCAAACTTCGCCGGTGCATCCAAACCCCGTGATGTGATACGCTCTATCACACATAATCCTCCTTATAGCTTCCTCAAAACAGCCACCATGCCTACCTATCATGGGATTTCCATAGCCATTCCGAGATATATTGCCATGCAACTTCCATCATCATCATATACATGACTTGAGTATTTATTGTCATATTGCTTTGCATGATCGTAAGATAGCTAGCATGATGTTTTCATGGTTTGTCCATTTTTTGATGGCATTGCTATGCTAGATCATTGCACATCCCGGTACACCACCGGAGGCATTCATATAGAGTCATATCTTTGTTCTATTATCCAATTGTAATATTGAGTTGTAAGTAAATAAAAGTGTGATGATCATCATTATTAGAACATTTTTCCATGATCAAAATAAAAGTGGCCAAAGAAGCCCCCCCCCCAAAAGATAGAGGCCAAAGAAACCTACAAAAAAAGAAAAAAAGAAGGGACAATGTTACTATCCTTTTACCACACTTGTGCTTCAGAGTAGCACCATGTTCTTCATATAGAGAGTCTCTTGAGTTAACACTTTCATATACTAGTGGGAATTTTCATTATAGAACTTGGCTTGTATATTCCAACGATGGGCTTCCTCAAATGCCCTAGGTCTTCATGAGCAAGAAAGTTGGATGCACACCCACTTAGTTTCAGTTTGAGCTTTCATACACTTATAGCTCTTAGTGCATCCGTTGCATGGCAATCCCTACTCCTCGCATTGACATCAATTGATGGGCATCTCCATGGCCCATTGATTAGCCGCATCGATGTGAGACTTTCTCCTTTTTGTCTTCTCCACACAACCTCCACCATCATATTCTATTCAACCTATAGTGCTATATCCATGGCTCATGCTCATGTATTGCGTGAAAGTTGAAAAGGTTTGAGAACATCAAAAGTATGAAACAATTGCTTGGCATGTCATCGGGGTTGTGCATGATTTGAATGCTTTGTGTGGTGAAGATGGAGCATAGCCAGACCATATGATTTTGCAGGGATAATTTTCTTTGGCCATGTTGTTTTGAAAAGACATGATTGCTTTATTAGTATGCTTGAAGTATTATTGTCTTAATGTCAAATGATAGACTATTGCTTTGAATCACTCGTGTCTTAATATTCATGCCATGATTATATTACATGATCAAGATTATGCTAGGAAGAATTCCACATCAAAAATTATCTATTTTATCATTTTCCTACTTGAGGACGAGCAGGAATTAAGCTTGGGGATATTGATATGTCTCCGTCGTATCTATAATTTTTTATTGTTCCATGCCAATATTCTACAACTTTCATATACTTTTGGAAACTTTTTATACTATTTTTGGGACTATCATATTGATCCACTTCCCAGTGCCAGTTCCTGTTTGTTGCATGTTTTTTGTTTCATAGAAAATCCATATCAAACAGAGTCCAAACGGGATAAAAACTGAAGGAGATTTTTTTTGGAATATATGTGAATTTTGGGAAGTGAAATAAACGTGAGACGATGATTGAGGGGCCCACGAGGAAGGGGGGCGCTCCCCTGACCCTCGTGGCCACCCTGTAAGGAGGTTGGTGCCCTTCTTTTGCGGAAATAAAACTAATATCCAGATAAAAATCGTGTCCAAAATTCAGCCCAATCGGAGTTAAGGATCCCCAGGAATATAAGAAATGGTGAAAGGGCAGAATCTGGGAACGCAGAAACAGAGAGAGACAGAGAGGCAGATCCAATCTCAGAGGGGCTCTCACCCCTCCCATGCCATGGAGACCAAGTACCAGAGGGAAACCCTTCTCCCATATAGGGAGAAGGTCAAGGAAGAATAAGAAGAAGAAGGGGGGATCTGTCCCCCCCTCTCTCCCGGTGGCGCCGGAACGCCGTCGGGGCCATCATCGCGACAACGATCTACACCAACAACTTCACCGCCGTCATCACCAACTCTTCCCCCCTCTATGCAGCGGTGTAACCCCTATTTTACCTGCTATAATATCTACTTAAACATGGTGCTCAACGCTATATATTATTTCCCAATGATGTATGGCTATCCTACGATGTTTGAGTAGCTCTGTTTTGTCCTATGGGTTAATTGATGATCGTGATTGGTTTGAGTTTCATGTTTTATTATTGGTGTTGCCCTATGGTGCTCTCCCTGTCGCACAAGAATGAGGGATCCCCGCTGTAGGGTCTGCAATATGTTCATGATTTGCTTATGGTGGGTGGCTTGAGTGATAGAAACACATACCCGAGTAAGTAGGTTGTTTGCGTATGGGAATAAAGAGGACTTGATGCCTTATAATGCTATGGTTGGGTTTTACCTTAATGATCTTTAGTAGTTGCGGATGCTTGCTAGAGTTCCCATCATAAGTGCATATGATCCAAGAAGATAAAGTGTGTTAGCTTATGCCTCTCCCTCAAATAAAATTGTAATAATGATTACCGGTCTAGTTATGGATTGCCTAGGGACAAATAACTTTCTCGTGACAAAAAGCTCTCTACTAAAACTAACTTAGTTGTGTCTTTATCTAAACAACCCATAGATTTTATTACATGCTCTTTATTATCTTGGAAACCTATCCTATCACACCTACAAAGTACTTGTAGTTTCATACTTGTTCTAGGTAAAGCAAACGTTAAGCGTGCGTAGAGTTGTATCGGTGGTCGATAGAACTTGAGGGAATATTTGTTCTACCATTAGCTCCTCGTTGGGTTCGACACTCTTACTTATCGAAAGAGGCTACAATTGATCCCCTATACTTGTGGGTTATCAAGAATCACCCTTTCCTCTTCAAGGGAAAACCAATGCATGCTCAAGAGGTAGCACTTAGCAGTCTGTTCCACCAAGTTGGTCTGCTGAGCATGTGCTGCAACTGGGTCTCCCCCCGCTACTTCAGCGGTCGGCATCTGAACCGGTGGTGCGTCATCAGCAGTTGTAGGCCTTGACACTGGCTTCTTTGGGGTGGAGGTTGACATGGCCTGTACGCCACAAAGTTAGACCAGCTGATCACAGACTGATGCATCAGCCCGCGAGAGCTGTTGTGGCAAGGAGAGCGTCACCGGTTGAGGGGAGATAGTGGTTGCTCTTGGCGGGGCTTCAGGAATCCCATCAATGAACTATATTTCCTTTTGTGGCCACTGGATGTGATCTAATAGTGTTTCTCCCAAGGTCCTTTTCTCATTGAAGTCTCCTAGGACATTCTTCGGGGCAAATTCATTGAATCCAGGCTTTACTTCAGTCACGTAGCACTTCACACAGCCCGGCTTCAATGGCACATTGTCCAAGAGGAGGCCATCTTCCAAGAAGGGTGGGAAAACCCAGGATGTTGCACATTTTAATGTACCTTCGTAATGTGTAAGCACGCCCTTCAGTCTGTCTTTCATTCTAGATAGATCAGATATAGCATCATCACGAGCAGCTGTAGTCTCAGTGTCGCTGGGGTCAGCTGATGCACAACTACTCTTATGCAGTGTTGTCACGCAATAAGCAACATCATCCATGCCCACCTCCCCTCCCATCTGCTGGCTATTTTTCAGTGTTAGAGTCTTCTGCGTCATCATTGACTCCTCAACAACCTTTCGAACAGCCGGATAAATCTCCTTCTTCAACTTTTTCAAACAATGCATTCTGCTTCATTTCACTCCTCGCTTTTTTCATGTTGAGCCTCTCTTCTTTGCTGAGTGTGAAAGCACTCTATTGCAGGACATTAACACCTATACCCCTTGCACGACCAGAGGGCTCTTTTGTGTCCAGAGCAATGGACAGAATGTCACATGGCCCTGAGTTCCTGTAAAACCTTCCAGGGATCTTGGAAGCCTCTACCATCACTTCATACAGTTTGCGTCATGTGCGTTTTCAATGTAATAAGTTCCATCATCACGCCTCTTTCCACATGCCCGCAAGTAGTCTCTGGCGCATTCGCCCTTGATTTCACTAAAGGCCGGATTCCCACCCGCCGCTACTGCTTCTTTGTCCTCATGTTCCCATATCAGTTTCATGTCGTAGTATCCTGCCACACCCATATGGTGGGGGTGTATGTTCTTCTTCTGAAGTTCCAATTGCTTGAAACTCTTCTCAGCAAACTCTAGAGTTGCCCTGACCCTTTTGAATTCTGCCTAGTCTGCCTTTGTAATTTGGGGGTATGCAGGGATTGGGTCCTTGCCTTCACTCAAGTACTTCTTGTACAGCACGTGCCTCCAGTTTCTCCAAGCATCCCTAGCCTTGTTCGGTGCACCTTGTTCCACCAGCATTCTCCACTGCTCTAGAACGTTGAAGTGATCCATGATGTCTACTACACAACCTTCTTCTTGTAGACGTTGTTGGGCCTCCAAGTGCAGAGGTTTGTAGGACAGTAGCAATTTTCCCTCAAGTGGATGACTTAAGGTTTATCAATCTGTAGGAGGCATAGGATGAAGATGGTCTCTCTCAAACAACCCTGCAACCAAATAACAAAGAGTCTCTTGTGTCCCCAACACACCCAATACAATGGTAAATTGTATAGGTGCACTAGTTCGGCGAAGAAATGGTGATACAAGTGCAATATGGATAGTAGATAATAGGTTTTGTAATATGAAAATATAAAGAAGCAAGGTAACAAGTGGTGAAAGTGAGCGTAAACGGTATTGCAATGCTAGGAAACAAGGCCTAGGGTTCATACTTTCACTAGTGCAAGTTCTCTCAACAATAATAACATAAATGGATCATATAACTATCCCTCGACATGCATCAAAGAGTCACTCCAAAGCCACTAATAGCGGAGAACAAAGGAAGATATTATTGTAGGGTACGAAACCACCTCAAAGTTATTCTTTCGGATCAATCTATTCAAGAGTTCGTACTAGAATAACACCTTAAGACACAAATCAACCAAAACCCTAATGTCACCTAGATACTCCAATGTCACCTCAAGTATCCGTGGGTATGATTATACAATATGCATGACACAATCTCATATTCATCTATTCAACCAACACAAAAGTACTTCAAAGAGTGCCCCAAAGTTTCTACCGGAGAGTCAAGACAAAAACGTGTGCCAACCCCTATGCATAGATTCCCATGGTCACGGAACCTGCAACTTGATCTCCAAAACATACATCAAGTGGATCAATAGAATACCCCATTGTCACCACGGGTATCCTAGGCAAGACATACATCAAGTGTTCTCAAATCCTTAAAGACTCAATCTGATAAGATAACTTCAAAGGGAATACTCAATCCATTACAAGAGAATGAAGGGGGAGAAACATCATAAGATCCAACTATAATAGCAAAGCTCGCGATACATCAAGATCGTACCACCTCAAGAACACGAGAGAGAGAGAGAGAGAGATCAAACACATAGCTACTGGTACATACCCTCAGCCCCGAGGGAGAACTACTCCCTCCTCGTCATGGAGAGCACCGGGATGATGAAGATGGCCACCGGAGAGGGGTTCCCCCCTCCGGCAGGGTGCCGAAACGGGTCTAGATTGGTTTTCGGTGGCTACGAAGGCTTCTGACGGCGGAAATCCCGATCTATTATGCTCCCTGAAGTTTTTATGGTATATGGGTATATATGGGAGGAAGAAGTACGTCGGTGGACTTCCGGGCTGTCCACGAGGCAGGGGGGTGCGCCCCGCACCCTCGTGGGCAGCACGGGACACTTCTGGTCCATCTCCGATACTCCGTGGGCTTCTTTTGGTCCAAAAATAAGTCCCGTGAAGTTTCAGGTCAATTGGACTCCGTTTGATTTTCCTTTTCTGTGATACTCTAAAACAAGGAAAAAACAGAAACTAGCACTGGGCTCTAGGTTAATAGGTTAGTCCCAAAAATCATATAAAATAGCATATAAATGCATATAAAACATCCAAAGTTGATAATATAATAGCATGGAACAATCAAAAATTATAGATACATTGGAGACTTATCAGCATCCCCAAGCTTAATTCCTGCTCGTCCTCAAGTAGGTAAATGATAAAAACAGAATTTTTGATGTGGAATGCTACCTAACATATTTATCTAAGTAATTCTCTTTATTTTGGCATGAATGTTCAGATCCATAAGATTCAAGACAAAAGTTTAATATTGACATAAAAATAATAATACTTCAAGCATACCAACAAAGCAATTATGTCTTCTCAAAATAACATGGCCAAAGAAAGCTATCCCTACAAAATCATATAGTCTGGCTATGCTCCATCTTCACCACACAAAATATTTAAATCTTGCACAACCCCGATCACAAGCCAAGCAATTGTTTCATACTTTTGATGTTCTCAAACCTTTTCAATCTTCACGCAATACATGAGCGTGAGCCATGGACATAGCACTATATGTGGAATAGAATGGTGGTTGTGGAGAAGACAAAAAGGAGAAGATAGTCTCACATCAACTAGGTGTATCAACGGCTATGGAGATGCCCATCAATAGATATCAATGTGAGTGAGTAGGGATTGCCATGCAACTGATGCACTAGAGCTATAAGTATATGAAAGCACAACAAAAAGAACTAAGTGGGTGTGCATCCAACTCGCTTGCTCACGAAGACCTATGGCATTTTGAGGAAGCCCATCATTGGAATATACAAGCCAAGTTCTATAATGAAAAATTCCCACTAGTATATCAAAGTGACAACATAGGAGACTCTCTATCATGAAGATCATGGTGCTACTTTGAAGCACAAGTGTGGTAAAAGGATAGTAGCATTGCCCCTTCTATCTTTTTCTCTCATTTTTTTATTTTTTTTATTTGGGCCTTCTCTTTTTCTTATGGCCTGTTTTTTCTTTTTTATTTGGGCTTCTTTGGCCTCTTTTATTTATTTATTTATTTATTTATTTATTTTCGTCCGGAGTCTCATCCCGACTTATGGGGGAATCATAGTCTCCATCATCCTTTCCACACTGGGACAATGCTCTAATAATGATGATCATCACACTTTTATTTACTTACAACTCAAGAATTACAATTCTTAGAACAAAATATGACTCTATATGAATGCCTCCGGTGGTGTACCGGGATGTGCAATGACTCATCAGTGACATGTATGAAAGAATTATGAACGGTGGCTTTGCCACAAATACAATGTCAACTACATGATCATGCATAGCAATATGACAACGATGGAGCGTGTCGGGTTTTGGGTTCCGGCAGACCCTTGAGGTTCGAACACTGGGGTGCGCGCGGAGATCTCCCCCTACCGATCTACGTCTGATCCTCTCATGCGAACTAAGATGAAAATGATGAACAACACAAGAGAGACGAGGTTTATACTGGTTCGGGCCACCGTTGTGGTGTAATACCCTACTCCAGTGTGTGGTGTGGTGGATTGCCTCTTGGGCTGATGATGGACAGTACAAGGGAAGAACAGCCTCACGAGAGGTGTTCTTGAGTTGGTGCAATGAACTGCTAGGGTGAGTTCAGTCGCCTCTCTCTCTCTCTCTCTGCTAGGGTTCTACCAGATTTCTCGATGTTCTTGGGGTGTCTCTAGCTGTCTCTACTCTGTGGCGGCTAGCTCTATTTATAGAGGCCCTGGGCCTCTCCCCAAATAATGAGCGGGAAGGGCGCCAACAATTGGCCATTTTGAAGGGGAACATCTAGTACAAGTTATCCTGACCAAAGGTGGTCTCCGGCTGCCAAAAGCACTGGCAATGACGCCGTCTTGGGCTCCACGGTGACCTCCGTCCTTCCATCCGGCTGGTCTTGGTCTCGTTGCACCGGAATGGTAACCTTTGCCTGATGCCTTGGCATGTGCTTGCCCCCTTTGCACCAAAGGGGAAACAAGGACACTGCGCAGGCCGGCGCCCGCCTGGTCTCGATCGTCATGGCTTGAGCTGATGAGGATGGGCCGCGCTAGGCCCTCACTTGAGCCACGCTGCAGGCCGCAGGCAGGCAAGTCTGGGGACCCCCGTTCTCAGAACGCCGACAGTAGCCCCTGGGCCCAAGGCACGCGCGGGCTTGGCTTAGCAGAGAAGCGAAGGGGCAAGCGCGAAGCGCCGTGGGCCCTAATAGCCTGCGGCCTTGGGCGCCGCGTGGCGGTTGGTTGGGTGTGGGCGTCTGCACTTCCCATGACACCTTGCTACACGCCCGGCTAAGCAGACCCGTAGTTGCACACAACTGTTCCTCCTTTGGCTTCCCGCTCGCCTCCTACCTTTCCTCTTCTTTGAGCTCCAACCTCCGCCGCCAATCCGGCTTGAGCTCTTCCCCTTCCCCAACATCATGGCGCCGACAAAGAAGGGAAGGGGAAGAAGTCCGCGCCTTCGTCCTGCGCACTTCCAGCAGCGGCCCCCGCCCTCGATCGGTCAATCATACTCAACCCGGAAGCCTTGGACAAGGTCCACTCCTCCCTCGCTTCCATCTTCAACGAGTGCGGCCAGACCATGGTTTGGCCCACATCCCGCACCTTTCTTGCTAGGACCGTCACGGAGGTCCGATTCTTCGCCGACACCCTATGGGCGGGTCTGGTTCCCCCCTTCTCTGCTTTCTTCAATGTTGTGCTCTCCCATTATCAGATCCACATGATGCACCTCGGGCCGGAGTCCATTACCCTCTTGGCCGTCTTTGCTTTCGTGTGCGAGGCGATGATAGGCATCCCTCCATCTTTTGCCCTGCTGCGCCACTTCTTCTCCTTGCGCCTGAGCGATCACACTCAGTGCTCGGGGTGTGTAAGCTTCTTCGCCGTGCCCGAGACGGCTGCTTCAGGGATTGACTTCGGCCTTCCGCCTTCTCAGGCCAGGTTCAGAGAGCGGTGGCTATATGTGGACGTCGGGGTGCCCAGCCCCTTGCTCTCACACCCGACCTTGCCTGATGTTCCCAACCCAGGCTGGGGTCATGAACCGCTCGCGAGCCCCTGGCTCGCTTTTGTCTGGCGCCGCTTTGAAAGTTTGAGGGCGCACAATGTGACAGCGCCCAAGGTGGTGAGGGAGTTCCTTCTATGTCGCATTGCTCCTCTCCAGCGCCACTCTCGCCGGATGTGGGACTTTGCGGGGCGCAGAGACCGCATACGGCTTCAGGAGGAGGATTTGGCGCCCAAAGTGCTGCGGACGGTGCTTCAGGTCTTGGCTGGTGATCCTTCCCCAGGCAGCCTACGGAGCGGTGGCGTCCTTCTGTACCTTTGTTCCGGTAGGGCCAATTAGTGAAGCAGATGCCCAACTTCGATGAGTTGGGGCTGCGCCCGGCTGGCCTCACGGGGCCACGCGAGAACCCAATTGTCGTGGTTGCTCACCCTGCCGCCCACAGCGGTCCCTCCCCAGGCGACAGAGCGGGAAGAGAGCCGGCGAGAGCTGAGGTGGCTGATGTCAAGGTGATGGCGCCGCATGAAGCCTTGAAGGCGGCGTCTCCCGAGGCCTGCCCTGGGGCGGCGGTTGATGCAGGGTTTTGGCCTTCGGCTCTTGAGGTCGTGGCTCCCGAGCCCCCAGCCGTTCTTCGCGAGGGACGCCCGACGGTGCCCCAAAGCTGACTCCTCCAGCGCCAACAATCCTGAGGCTTCTCCTGCGCCCTAGGCCGACCCCTGCCCCAGGCGCTTTGGGTCGGTTTCGTGTAGACTTCGAGGCCCTTCGCAAGAGGAAGGAGGCCTCAGGTGGTAGCGACCGCCCTTGCCGCTTGTTGAAGCGCAGGAAGTACTTTGCCATGGACGAGTAAGCCTTCTTCTTTCCCTGCTCACTTGCTCTATTATCCTTGTGGCTGATCATGGCCATTCAGGTCTAGCCTTGCTGAGTCCGTCGAGTCGACGCAGGAGCCAGCCCCCGCAGCTTCGCCCCCTTTGCTGGCTCCGGGTCCGCCGACCTCAGGTGGCGCCCCCGCCGCTGGACCGGTTGGTGGAGTGATTTGCTCCATAGGCTGCCTCAAGTTTGCTCGCCCGACGCCCTTTCTTCGCTAGTCTTCTTGGGGCGCGTCAGGCTTGCCCCGTGCCCCTTCTCTGGTCATAGAAGGTGAATGGCTGAGGTCTGTCCTTGGCTCCTCCTTCATGGGTGGATCGACGCCGGGCCGGACTCTCAGGGCGGTCCATCCAGCGACGGCTGGAGCGGCAGCCCCCTGCCCCATGCTTGGAGGGGGCTTACCGCCCCGGGGCTCTCTGCATGCTCCAGCGGAAGAGGGTGATGTGCTAGAGGTGCTCAGGCATGCTCGGGAGCGTCGTGCCCTTCATGAAGAGTTCCTCCAGGGTGCGGCGGATGTGGTGAGCCGGATCGGGCAGAACTTGCTGACAAGGATGCGCGCCTCGAGGCCGAAGGTTTGCGCCTTGCTGAGGAGAAGTGCAAACTAAAGGTCGCCGTAGCCCTCGCGTGTCATCAACGTGATCTTGACAACGCGAAGGCTGAGGAGTCACTGGTAGCTTCGTGGGAGGCCTTCTCCCTGGCCGTTGAGGAGGCTCGGGAGGCAGACCGACGGCGCAAGGAGGCGGAGGAGCGCGCACAGGAGCTCCAAGCCTGGAGAAACTCCCTGGAGCAGTAAGTGGAATTGCGCCAGGCGGCCCTTGAGTCGATGGGGGCGGCCTCTATCGACCGGGTGGAGCTTCTGAAGCGCGAGGAGGCGCTGACGCTGGAGCCCGCCGAGCGCAACCTTGACCTTGAGCGGTTGCAGACAAGGGAGCGCCTGGTGGCCCAGGCGGAGGATGACGTTGGCGCGCGCGAAGCCCGAGCCCAGGAAGAAGTCAATCGCCGTGTGACAGAAGCTCGCTCAGCCCTCGAGCGCGAACATGGAACGAGGTTGGGGTTGATCAAGGCTGAGGCCGAGGGCAAGATCGCAGCCCTCAGGGCCAAACTGATCGAAGCAACACGGCGTGCGGACTACTCCGCAGCCGCCCTTGGTGCGGCACAGGAGGAGCTGTCTTCTTCCTAGGCTGAGCAGCTTCTTCTTCAATAGAGGGTCGATGACGCCGAGGCCATCGCGCAGCGAAGTGAGGACGAGATCCATCGGTGGCGGGTTCTGGAGCATGTGCATGCCCCCATGCTTCAAACGCTCCGAGAGAGGGCCAACACAGCTTTGGGCTATGTCTGCGAGGCTGCTGCTAGGGAGCCGCACGAGGTCAACTACGCTGGCAACCTCCAATTTTTCACTGATGTGGTGACGCTCCTAGAGAACCGGTCCGAGAGGTCCCGCTGGCTTGTTGAAGAGAGGAGCCGAGCCTTGCTCGGGCGTGCCTTCTCCCGTGTCTTCAGCTATCTGCAGGACAGGGACCCCCACTTCGACTTCGATGCTGCCATCGTACCCGTGCCCATTGCCGTCCAAGGTGACCTGGTGCGGTGGGTGGATGACAATGTGGACGCCCTTGTCAGGGCCTTCGCGTCTGATGACGATGGCGTGGTTGTGGGCGCCAATGAAGGCGACTTTGTGGAAAATCCTGGCGATGATGGGGATGCTGACGGCGGTGGTGACAATGTCGACGACTATTGGATTTCAGGTTCCGGTAGACCCTTGAGGTTCGAACATTGGGGTGCGCACGGAGATTTCGCCTCCTACCTACCTGCACCCCTCCATCGTGCTAGGATCAAAACTATCGAAAGAACAACACAAGAGACACAGGGTTTATACTGGTTCGGGATACCGTTGTGGTGTAATACCCTACTCCAGTGTGTGGTGTGTGGATTGCCCCTTGGGCTGATGATGATGAACAATACAAGGAAGAACAACCTCGCGAGGGTCTGTTATTGGCTGGGGCGATGAACTGCTGGGAGGAGTTCAGTCACCCTTCTCTCTCTCTCTCCCAGCTTTCAACCGGCCGACCACTTGCCATGTGGGTGGCTGGTCCTATTTATAGAGGCCCTGGTCCTCTTCCCAAATATCGAGCGGGAAGGGAGCCAACCATGGCGGGCTAATTTGAAGGGGGACAACAAGTATCAGCTATCCTGACAAAAGTAGTCTTCGCCTGCGCAAAGCTCTGGTGATGACGCCATCTTGGGCTCCACGGTGACCTCCGTCTCATAGTCCTCCTGGTCTTGGTCTCGTTGCACCGAAATGGCAACCTTTGCCTGATGCCCCGGTACTCCGCGGCTGCGCTTGCCCCCTTTGCACCAAAGAGGAAAGGAGGACGCTGCGCGGGCTGGCACCCGCCTGGCACCCTGAGTCGTCATGGCTTGCGTCACGGGCACCTCGCGAGGTACCCTGCCTTGATCTCTCCGCCTCCTCGCGAGCCAGCCTGACGAGGCCGTGCCTGAGGAGGCTCCGTGTCGTCCGCCCCGCGAGGCTTGGCCCCTCGCGAGGGTCTTGAGTTTGTATTGGTGAAGATGGGCCGTGCTGGGCCCCCCTTTGAGCCACGCCGCAGGCCGCAGGCAGGCAAGTCTGGGGACCCCCGTTCCCAAAACGCCGACAGTAGCCCCCGGGCCCAAGGTGCGCCCGGACTTGGCCGTGCAGGGAGGCAGAAGGGCAAGAGCGAAGCGCCGCGGGCCCTAACAGCCTGTGGCCTTGGGTGCCGCGTGGAGGTTGATCGGATGTGGGCGTCTCCACTTCCCCATGGCGCCTTAGCAACTGCACGGATTGGACAAGTCCTTGCATGCAAAGCGGGTCATAATTACCTGCGATCGTGGGGGCCATTGGTTGGCTATCGCCAGCCATAAGTATGGACCGGTGCGCGCCCTTCCAGTTCATCCCCCCTTGCTTCTCCTTTTTCTTCATGGCCCCGTAGAGGAGGTTCTCGGCCGCCGAGAAGGGGAAGGCTTGCCGGGTTGAGCCCGCCTCTCCCCCACCCAAGCGCGGCCGAGGGCGCCCTCGCAAGCATCCTGTGGCCACCACGGTGGCTCCTCGCGGCCGTGGGGGCGATCTTCAGCATGGCGACGGGCGGATTGCTGCAGCCGGGGGGCGCGCTCCAGCTGCGCGTCCCCCAGGCCGCACGTTCGTGCTGCTGAAGTGCTGCCGGAGTTCATCATGTGGTCGGCGGAGCCGGCTAGCACCCGACTTCCGCTTCCTCGCTTCCTCCTCGGCGAGCTCCCGGCCGGCGCCCTGGGCGGCCTCTGGCTCCAGGCTGACGGCTGCTGCAGCCGGGCCTCATGGGTCTCTCTGGAGGTCTCCGCGGCCGGGAGCATGTCCCTGGCCCGCGGTTGGCAGACATTTGTACGCGCGCGTGGCCTGAGCCGTCGGTGTACCCTACACTTCAAGTTCGACGGCGCCACTGAAGCGTAGCATATCTGCGTTCCAAGGTTAGCACAGTATGTTTTGAAGAGGTTACCGGTGAACTGCGAACCATTGTCCGTGATCATGCGATTCGGCACCCCGAACCGGCTCACGATGCCCTTGATGAACTTGACTACGGAACCTGCAGGAATGGTGCGGACAGCCTCCACTTCAGCCCACTTGGTGAACTTGTCCACGGCAATGTAAAGGTAGCTGTAGCCCCCTGGCACCCGAGGAAACGGACCCAAGATGTCGAGCCCCCAGACTGCAAATGGCCATGAAAGGGGGATAGTCTGCAAGCCCCCTGCCGGCTAATGGATCTGCTTGGCGTGGAACTGGCAGGCCTCACAAGCTTTCACTAGTTCAGTGGCGTCATTGAGCGTGGTGGGCCAATAAAACCCACTGCGGAACGCCTTGCCAACGAGGGCCCGTGATGACCAATGATGTCCGCAGTCTCCGCCGTGTATATCTTCCAGTAGTTCCTTCTCTTGCTTCCTGGAGATGTAGTGCAGGGATCCATCGTTTGGTCGCTTCCGGTAGAGCTCTCCATCTTTGATGTAGTATGCCGTGGCCTGGCGCGCCACTCACTCTGCTACCTCCTCCTTCTCCGGCAGGGTCCCTTGCGTTAAGTAGCTCCGGAGCTCCGTGATCCAACATCCCTCCAGAGGTTCCATCGTCAGGAGCAAGCGTGCTCCCGAGGCCGGGCCACAAGCCGGAGCTCCTGAGGCAGGTGGCTGAGGGAGCTCCTCCCTGGGCTGAGCCATGTTTGATAATGACGGTAAGGCTGGAGGTTGAAGAGCCGCTCCTCGAAAACGCCAGGCTCCTGAGGTAACCGCCTGGACGCACGTTTGGCGATGTCATCGGCTTCCTGATTGGTGCCACGGGGCACATGCTGCAACTCCAACCCCCAGAACTGCTTCTCCATCCTGCGGACCTCTGCAAGGTAGGCCTCCATGTGCTCATCCTTCGGCTCGTACACCTTGTTGGAGAAATTGACAAGGAGCTGCGAATCGCCCTTGATGGTGAGGCGTTTCACCCCCAAGGCAGCTGCGGCCTTCATGCCCGCTATTAAACCTTCATACTCCGCTATGTTGTTGGAGACCTTTTAGCCTTGCTGGAAACAAAGTTGCACGGTGTAATAGAGCTTGTCCTGGGTGGGCGATATAAGCACCGCCCTAGCCCCTGCGCCGTGTCTGGAGAATGCCCCATCGAAGTACATGACCCAGCCTTCTGGCGCCTCGCTTCCCGGGGACAGGGACCGATCCTCATCGGCCTTGAGGCCTGGCGCCTCCGTCCATTCTGCCACAAAATCCGCCAACGCTGCTCCCTTGATGACTCTGGTCGTGCTGAATTCGAGCTGAAATGCTTGCAGCTCTATGTTCCACTCAGCGACCCTCCCAGCTGAATTGGGGCTCCTAAGCACCCTCTCCAGGGGGTATGACGAGACGACCTTGATGGGGTGACCCTGAAAATAGTGCCGCAGTTTGCCCGAAGCCACCAGTAGCGCGAGGAGGAGTTTTAGAGGCATGGGGTACCGTGCTCTTGCATCCCGCAGCACTGTGCTGACGAAGTACACTGGGTGCTCAACAAGGTGGAGTGCGTCACTGCTGGTGGCTCCCTTCAGAGACCGTGGCGCCTCTTGAGGCAATGAGGCCTCCTGAGACTGGCCATCTAGAAGAGGGGCCTCTTTCGCCTCTGGTGCGCCCCTCTGCGGCGGCTGATCCTCCTCAGCCGCGATGGCGGTTTCTGTGGGCCTTCCTTGTCCCTATTCTGCCTTGTCCCCGGCTGCTACCGTGGTTTTGATTCGGCGCTCCTCTCTGACTGCTACCAAGGCTGCACTGTCGGAGTAGGGAGTGGCGGCGAGGTAGAGCACCAGGGGCTCCTGAGGGCGTGGGGCCACCATGACCGGTGGGCTGGTCAGGTATCTCTTGAGATCCTGGAACGCCTTGTCGGCCTCTTTAGTCCACTTGAAGGGCCCCTTTTTCTTCATTAGCTGGAAGAAGGGCAGGGCTCGTTCCCCCAACTTGGAGATGAAGCGCCCTAGCGCGGTCACGCGCCCCGTGAGCTTCTGCATTTCTCTGAGGGTCTTTGGCGGGCTCATGTCTTCCACCGCCTTGACCTTCTCCGGGTTAGCCTCGATGCCTCGGTGGGACACGAGGAAACCCAAGAGCTTGCCCGAGGGGACTCCGAACACACACTTCTCTGGGTTGAGCCGTAGGTTCACTGCGTTGAGGCTCGCGAAGGTTTCCTCCAGGTCTTGTATCAAGGTCCTGGCCTCCCGAGATTTTACCACGATGTCATCGACGTAAGCTTCAACATTCTTCCCGAGCTGCGGGCCCAAGGTAATATGCATCAGCCGCTGAAAGGTCGCCCCTGCGTTACACAGCCTGAATGGCATGCAGGTGTAGCAGTACACCCCACACGGGGTTAGGAAGGCCGTCTTCTCGACGTCTTCTACCGCCATCTTGATCTGGTGATACCCAGAGAAGGCATCCAGGAAGCATAATAGGTCGCATTCCGCACTGGAATCAACGATCTGGTCGATGCGGGGGAGCGGGAATGGATCTTGTGGGCACGCCTTGTTGAGGTTGGTGAAGTCGACACACATGTGTTCCTTCCCTCCCTTCTTCGGCACAACGACAGGGTTGGCCAACCAATCTGGGTATCGGACCTCGCGAATGACCCCAGCAGCCTCTAATTTGCGGGTCTCTAGGATGATGAAGGCCTGCTTTTTTGTGGACTGCCGTCTGGCCTTCTGCTTCACAGGGCGCACATTGGGGCACACGTTGAGGTGATGCTGGATTACACTCCTGGGGATCCCTGCCAACTGGTCCAGCTCCCAAGCGAATACCTTCTTGTTTGCGCGCAGGAACCCGACCAGGGCCTCCTCCTACTCGGGTTTGAGGTGGGCGCCTATGGTGAAAGTGGTGTTGGTCGACCCGTCCTCATCGACGGGTATCTGCTTGGTTTCTACCTTGTCTTGGGTGAACAACTGCTTCTTCTTGGCGGGCGCAGCCCCCTTGGGCTCGGGGGCCTCCAAGTCGGCAGGCTGTGCTGACGCTGCTGTCTTGAAGACGAGCTTGAGCACCCGCAGAGCGTCACTGGTATCCCCGTGCACGGTGAGGACACCGCTGCTCCTGGGCATTTTTCATGAGGTTGTATGCCGGGTGCGTTGCGGCCATGAACTGGGCCAATGCTGGGTAGCCGAGGATGGCGTTGTAGGGGAGGCCGATGGGGGCAATGTCGAAGTCGACCAGCTCCATGCGGAAGTTGTCGTAGGTGCCGAAGGTCACTAGGAGCCGGATCTGCCCCAAAGAGCTGGATGACCTGCCCCCAACGCCCGAGCAGGGCCAGTTGGGCTGCAACCGTTCCAGGGGTATGCAGAGGAGGTTGAAGGCCTCGACTGAGAGCACGCTGAGGCCCGTCCCGCCATCGATGAGAGTTCTGGTGACGGCCACTTGGCAGATGGTGGGGGTGCATAGCATGGGGAGCACGCCCGAGCAGGCCGAGTTGGAGGGGTGGTCCTCCGGTCTAAAGCTCAGGCCGGTCTCGGGCGCCGCCCGATCCAGGGGAGCCCCCTGCCGCGTGGAAGCGGCGCTGGCCCGGCGGATGAACGGCTTGACGTGGTAACTTGTAGGCGGCGCCTGTGAGCCGCCCAAGAGGGCCGCGACGACTGGGGGTGTTGGTGCAGCGCGATAGGCGGGGCAGAGGTTGCGGGGCTCCATGGGCGCGCGGAGCACGCGGGATGAAGAACCAGCTGGGGTGAGCGAGGGAGTTGCAGTGCGGCCGTCTTGCCGCACGGACAGATGCCGGGACGATGCTTGCTGCTCGTCCCCCGCCGGGCTGGTGGCGGCGTTGACGGCAGGTGACGGGGAACGGCGAGGACGCCCGCCGACAAGGGCCGTCTGGGCGACGCGGGAAGCGAGGGCGGCCCGGCGCTCCGTGCGGGTCCGACGAGCATCAGACATGAGCGCGATGGTCGGAGGAGAACGGGGTGGTGGAAGACGAATTCCGGTGCACCCCTACCTGGCGCGCCAAATGTCGGATTTCGGGTTCCGGCAGACCCTTGAGGTTCGAAAACTGGGGTGCGCGCGGAGATTTCGCCTCCTACCTACCTGCACCCCTCCACCGTGCTAGGATCAAAACTATTGAAAGAACAACACAAGAGACACAGGGTTTATACTGGTTCGGGCCACCGTTGTGGTGTAATACCCTACTCCAGTGTGTGCTGTGTGGATTGCCCCTTGGGCTGATGATGATGAACAATACAAGGAAGAACAGCCTCGCGAAGGTCTGTTCTTGGCTGGGGCGATGAACTGCTGGGAGGAGTTTAGTCACCCTTCTCTCTCTGTCTCTCCCAGCTTTCAACCGGCCGACCACTTGCCATGTGGGTGGCTGGTCCTATTTATAGAGGCCCTGGTCCTCTTCCCAAATATCGAGCGGGAAGGGAGCCAACAATGGCGGGCTAATTTGAAGGGGGACAACAAGTATCAGCTATCCTGACAAAAGTAGTCTTCGCCTGCGCAAAGCTCTGGTGATGACGCCGTCTTGGGCTCCACGGTGACCTCCGTCTCGTAGTCCTCCTGGTCTTGGTCTCGTTGCACCGAAATGGCAACCTTTGCCTGATGCCTCGGTACTCCATGGCTGCGCTTGCCCCCTTTGCACCAAAGAGGAAAGGAGGACGCTGCGTGGGCTGGCACCCACCTGGCACCCTGAGTCGTCATGGCTTGCGTCATGGGCACCTCGCGAGGTACCCTGCCTTGATCTCTCCGCCTCCTCGCGAGCCAGCCTGACGAGGCCGTGCCTGAGGAGGCTCCGTGTCGTCTGCCCTGCGAGGCTTGGCCCCTCGCGAGGGTCTTGAGTTTGTATTGGTGAAGATGGGCCGTGCTGGGCCCCCCTTTGAGCCACACCGCAGGCCGCAGGCAGGCAAGTCTAGGGACCCCCGTTCCTAGAACACCGACAACGACGCCAGTGATGCTTCCGAGGGTGTCCCCGAAGACGTGGTGAGTGATATGTCCGACTGACCACATGTCTCCGCAGTTTATCCTGTATGAAGAAGACTCGGGCTTGGCCCTGAAGAATATAAGAGCATTTTGGGAGGGGAGGCCCCTCATGTAAAGATTTGTAATTCGTACTCTGGTGAGCACAACGTTATGCGCGAGTTTGCTTGCTAGCCCGATGATGGTTCGGTTGATTCGTTTACCTGTCGGCCCTGGTGTGCCCTGAGCGGACCTGCGGGGGGATGCTACGCCTCCGGCGTCCCTCGATTAACATGCTGATCCTGTGATGTGGTCCTTCGGAGAGGGTGTGGAGACAATGGTCCTGGCTGTAGGCATGCCTGGCCCAACCCGGCTCACGAGGGGCTCGTGAGGGGGGGGGCAGCTGATGCTAGCTTGGGGCGTAAATCCGAAACCAGAACGCGAGAGATTGCTCGAACGATACTAAACACCCCCTCCCCGAATGCACGCAAGCTTTGAACTCAAATCCAACTTAAATCCAAACCAAAGAAACTTGCCGACAAGGAAGAAGCAAAAAAGCAAAAAGGCATAAGGAAAGCAAAAAAGCCGCGTCTGGCACCTAGTCCAGTCTTCGACGTCTTCTCGCCAGCATGGAGCTAAGTGCTGCCACTGGGCGTGGGCGGGAGCCCCGGGGCCTGAGGCCGGCGCTCCCGAGACTCCGGGGCGTGTACAGCCCCACTCATTATTCCGTGAGAGTGTCACGGGGCGGCGAGCTTCATAGGCACTAGGCCTTCTTCACAGGTACTAGCCTTGCTTCATATCGCCAGACAAGGGCCCCACCTTGCGCCTCACTCTGCCGCCATTGACGGCGACCGGAAACCAAGGACGACACTGTCGGCGTTCTGGGAACAGGGGTCCCCAGACTTGCCTGCCTGCGGCCTGCGGCGTGGCTCAAGAGGGGGCCCAGCGCGGCCCATCTTCATCAACACAGACCCAAGACCCTCGCGATAGGCCAAGCCTCGCGGGGCAGACGATACCGAGCTTCCTCAGGCATGGCCTCATCAGGCTGGCTCGCGAGGAGGTGGAGAGATCAAGGCGGGGTACCTCACGAGGTGCCCGTGACGCAAGCCATGACGACCAAGGGCGCCAGGCGGGCGTCAGCCACGCAGTGTCCTCCTTTCCTCTTTGGTGCAAAGGGAGCAAGCGCAGGCGAGAGCATCAAGCAAAGGCACCCGTTTCGGTGCAACGAGACCAAGACCAGTCCAACGGCAGGGAGGAAGTCATTGTGGAGCCCAAGCCAGCGTCACCACCAGAGTCTTTGGCAGGCGAGGACCAACTTTAGTCAGGATAAGTGTACCAGATGTTCCCCTTCAAAATGGCCAATTGTTGGCGCCCTTCCCGCTCAATATTTGGGAAGAGGCCCAGGGCCGTTGCCTATAAATAGGACTAGCCACCCATAGGGTAGGGGGATCGAAATCGGAGAGAGAATTGAGAAGAGAGAGAGAGAGAAGGGTGATTGAACTCCTCCCAGTAGTTCATCGCCCCAGCCAAGAACAGACCCTCGCGAGGCTGTTCTTCCTTATATTGCTCATCATCATCAGCCCAAGAGGCAATCCACCACACCACACACTGGAGTGGGTATTACACCACAACGGTGGCCCGAACCAGTATAAACCCTGTGTCTCTTGTGCTGTTCTTTCCATAGCTTAGATCTTAGCGAGGCCGAGGGGTGCAGGTAGGTAGAAGGCGAAATCTCCGCGCGCACCCCAGTGTTCGAACCTCAAGGGTCTGCCGGAACCCGAAATCCAACATTTGGCGTGCCAAGTAGGGGTGCACCGGAGTTTTGCCTTCCGCCACCGCCATGACCTGCCTCGCGATGAGTAGCGCGACGCCCACTCCGGCCACTGGCACCAGCACGGGGGCCACGGGGCTCCGAGCCCTGGCCCCAGCCCTGCAACGGGTACGATGGCCGGACAAGTTCAAGCCAACGACGCCGCCGCGCTACAGCGGCGCGACTGATCCGCTGGCCTTCTTGCTGGCGTACGAGGAGGCCATCCTCGAAGCTGGAGGTGACGATAGGGTCATGGCCAACTGGCTCCCCATGGCCCTCACCGGCGCTCCGCGCGCATGGCTGCTCCACCTGCCGGCAGCCTCCGTGGCCTCTTGGGAAGAGCTCCACAGCCTCTTCCCCGCCCACCACGCTACACCAACACCCCCGGTCGTCGCGGCCCTCCTGGGGGGCTCGTAGGCGCCGCCTACAAGTCACCACGTCAAGCCGTTCATCCGCCGGGTCAGCGCCGCTTCCACGCGGCACGGGGCTCTCCCAGACCAGGCGGCACCCAAGGCCGGCCTGACCTTCAGCTCGGAGGACCACCCCTCCAACTCGGCCTGCTCGGGTGCGCTCCCCATGCTGTGCACCCCCACCATCTGCCAGGTGGCCGTCACCAGAACTCTCATCGATGGCGGTGCGGGCCTCAACGTGCTATCGGTTGAGGCCTTCAACCTCCTCTGCATACCCCTAGAACGGCTGCAACCCAGCCGGCCCTTCTCAAGCGTTGGGGGCGGATCATCCAGCTCCTTGGGACAGATCCAGCTCCCAGTAACCTTCGGCACCTACAACAACTTCCACACGGAGCCGGTCGACTTCGACATCGCCCCCATCGGCCTCCCCTACAACGCCATCCTCGGCTACCCAGCGCTGGCCCAGTTCATGGCCGCGACGCACCCGGCGTACAACCTCATGAAGATGCCCGGGAGCAGCAGTGTCCTCACCGTGCACGGGGACACCGAAGACGCGCTGCGGGTGCTCAAGCTCGCCTTCAAGACGGCGGCGTCGGCACAGCCCGCCGACTCTGAGACCCCCGAGCCCAGGGGGGCTGCACCCGCCAAGAAGAAACAGTTGTTCACCCAAGACAAGGCAGAAACCAAGCAGATACCCGTCGATGAGGATGGGTCCACCAACGCCACTTTCACCATAGGTGCCAACCTCGAACTCGAGCAGGAGGAGGCCCTGGTTGGGTTACTGCGTGCAAACAAGAAGGTATTCACTTGGGAGCCTGACCAGTTGGTGGGGATCCCTAGGAGCGTAATCGAACATCACCTCAACGTGTGCACCAACGTGCGCTCTGTGAAGCAGAAGGCAAGGCGGCAGTCCACAGAAAAGCAGGCCTTCATCGTCCAAGAGACCCGCAAACTAGAAGCCGATGGGGTCATTCGGGAGGTCCGATACCCGGATTGGTTGGCCAACCCTGTCGTTGTGCCAAAGAAGGGAGGGAAGGAGCGCATGTGTGTCGACTTCACCAGCCTCAACAAGGCATGCCCGCAAGATCCGTTCCCGCTCCCCCGCATCGACCAGATCGTCGATTCCACCGCGGAATGCGACCTGCTATGCTTCTTGGATGCCTTCTCTGAGTATCGCCAGATCAAGATGGCGGTAGAAGACGTCGAAAAAACAGCCTTCCTAACCCCGTGTGGGGTGTACTTCTACACATGCATGACATTCGGGCTGCGTAACGCAGGGGCGACCTTTCAGCGGCTGATGCACATCACCTTGGGCCCGCAGCTCGGGAAGAATGTTGAGGCTTACGTCGATGACATTGTGGTGAAGTCTCGGGAGGCCAGGACCCTGATACAAGACCTGGAGGAAACCTTCGCGAGCCTCAACGCAGTGAACCTACGGCTCAACCCAGAGAAGTGTGTGTTCGGAGTCCCCTCGGGCAAGCTCTTGGGTTTCCTCATGTCCCACCGAGGCATCGAGCCTAACCCGGAAAAGGTCAAGGCGGTCGAGGACATGAGCTCGCCAAAGACCCTCAGAGAAATGCAGAAGCTAACTAGGCGCGTGACAGCACTAGGGCGCTTCATCTCCAAGTTGGGGGAGCGAGCGCTGCCCTTCTTCCAGCTAATGAAGAAAAAGGGGCCCATTGAGTGGACTGAAGAGGCCGACAAGGCATTCCAGGATCTCAACAGATACCTGACCAGCCCTCCGGTCATGGTGGCTCCGCGCCCTCAAGAGCCCCTGGTGCTTTACCTTGTCGCCACTCCCTACTCCGCCAATGCAGCCCTGGTGGCGGTTAGAGAGGAGCGTCGAATCAAAACCATAGCAGCAGCCCGGGACAAGGCAAAACATGAACAAGGAAGGCCCACAGAAACCCACTGCGGCTGAGGAGGATCAGCCGCCGCAGAGGAGTGCACCGGAGGCAGAAGAGGCCCCTCTCCCAGATGGCCAGCCTCAGGAGGCCTCATCGCCTCAGGAGGCGCCATGGTCTCCGAAGGGCACCACCAGCACTGACGCACCCAACCTTGTTGAGCACCCAGTGTACTTCGTCAGCACGGTGTTGCAGGACGCGAGGGCACGGTACCCCATGCCTCAGAAGCTCCTCCTTGCGCTACTGGTGGCCTCGCGCAAGCTGCGGCACTATTTTCAGGGTCACCCCATCAAGGTCGTCTCGTCATACCCCCTGGAGAGGGTGCTCAGGAGCCCTAACTCAGCTGGAAGGGTCGCTGAGTGGAACATAGAACTGCAAGCATTTCAGCTCGAATTCAGCACGACCAGAGTCATCAAGGGAGCAGCATTGGCGGATTTTGTGGCAGAATGGACGGAGGCACCAGGCCTCAAGGCCGACGAGGATCGGTCCCTCTCCCCAGGAAGCGAGGCGCCAGAAGGCTAGGTCATGTATGTAACGCCCTCGATGCGGCTATATCTCCCACGTGTCGAGGCACGACTTAGAGGCATAACCGCATTGAAAGCAATGTCGCAAGTTAGGCAATCTTCACAACATCCCATGTAGTATAGATAATCAAAGGGGAGATAACATAGTTGGCTTACACTCGCCACGTCAATCAAAGTACATAAATAGCATTACAACATTCAAACACTCATGGCCCGACTACGACGCCAAAATAAAAGAACAACCCAACATGCGACATGGTCCCGATCACCCCAACTGGGCACCACTACTGATCATCAGGAAAAGATACATAGTATCATTGAGAGTCCTTGTCGAACTCCCACTTGAGCTCAAGCGCGTCATCTGGAGCGGAATCATCAGGCCCTGCATCTGGTGTAATAGTAATCTGTGAGCCACAGGGACTCAGCAATCTCGCACCCTCGCGATCAATAATATTTAAGCTTAATAGGTAGGGCAAGGTAAATATATGTGGAGCTGCAGCAAGCGACTAGCATATATGGTGGCTATCCTGTTCGCAAAAGAGAGCGAGAAGAGAAGGCAAAGCTGTCGCGTTTTGGAAAAGCACCTCCGGAGGTTCTACCCCTAAAAAGGCCCAGAGCCTGTGAAGAAGGCGAATGCCTGTGAAGCTGTCGCGTTTCGGAAAAGGCCCAGAGCCTGTGAAGAAGGTGAATGCCTGTGAAGCTATCGCGTTTTGGAAAAGGCCCAAAGCCTGTGAAGAAGGCGAATGCCTGTGAAGCTGTCGCGTTTTGGAAAAGCCCCAGAGCCTGTGAAGAAGGCGAATGCCTGTGAAGCTGTCGCGTTTTGGAAAGGGCCCGGAGCCTGTGAAGAGGGCAAATGCCCGTGAAGCCTGCTTCCCCCAAGAAAGGCCCGGAGCCTGTGAAGAAGGCCAACGGCTCTGAAGCTCGCCGCCCGTGACACTCTCACATAATAATGAGTTGGGGTTGTACACGCCCCAGAGTCTCAGGAGCGCCGGCCTCAGGCCCTGGGGCTCCCTCCCACGCCCAGTGGCAGCACTTAGCTCTGCGCTGGTAAGAAGACGTCGAAGACTAGATTAGGTGCCGGACGCGGATTTTTCATTTGCTTTCCGCAGTTGGCTTGTTCATTCTCATTCGAAGTTTATTGAAGTTGTTGCCGTCTTTGGCTTGTGGTTCTTCGACTTTTCACTCTCCTTCCTCGATTTCTCTTATGCAAGGCCTCGCGAGGGGGGCAGCCGAGCGCCCTCACGAGTGTTCCTATCCTAGTCGTTCAAAGGTTTTGCGACCTGGGTCCATTACAGGAGCACCCCTCCAGTCCGTGCCCCACGGGCACCGCGACACGAACACATGGCCTGGATCGGTCGCCCCCCCACAGCTGGGGCCGGGAACTATCCACGCGTGGGCACGTAGCCGAAAGGCACGATAACGGAAGCAAAGCGATGATTAACAGCAATAACCCAAACACGCCCCCGCGGGGCTCCACGCTACTGTATTTTTACGCAGGAAAAAGGAAAAGAAAGAACAAATCAGGCACAGCTCACCTCACACCGGCCTGCAGGGAAGACTCGAGCTGCCTCCGGGGCTCAGGCAGACTCCCTCTCGCGCTTCACCGAGGCGCGACGGCGGGCAAACACGCTACCACCTCCCAAGCAGGTACGACGGCGTGGAGGCTGACCGCGGCCACCGCTAGAAGAGTCGTCGCCTGAAGAAGAACCGGTGAAGCTTGGGGAACCCTGAGCGCCGCCAGTCACGCGAGCGCTGTCCTCTCCATCATCGCCGGGGCTGGGTTCCCGGCTGCGGTCGTCGTCCTCGGGGCAGCACCCTGCGCGGCGACCATCTTCCCCAAACACCCTCACATAGAGGGTGGCATCGCCGTCAAACTTGAAGTGCAGGGTGCACCGACGGCTCAGGCCACGCGCGCGGGCAAACGTTTGCCAACCGCGGGCCAAGGCCAGGCTCCCGGCTGCGGAGACCTCCAGTGAAGCCCATGAGGCCCGGCTGCAGCAGCCGTCTGCCTGGAGCCAGAGGACGCCCGGGGCGCCGGCCGGGAGCTCGCCGAGGAGGAAGCGAGGAAGTGGAAGCCGGGTGCTAGTCGGCTCCACCGACCACACAACGAACTCCGGTAGCACCTCTGCAGCGCGAAAGCGTGGCCTAGGGGAACGTGCGACCGAAGCGCACCCCCGACCGCAGCAGTCCGCCCGTCACCATGCTGGAAATCGCCTCCACGGCCACGAGGAGCTGCCGTGGTGGCCACAGGATGTTTGCGAGGGCGCCCTCGGCCGCGCTTGGGCGGGGGAGAGGCAGGCTCAATCTGGCGAGCCTTTCCCTTCTTTGCGGCCGAGAACCTCCTCAACGGGGCCATGAAGAAGAAGGAGAAGCAAGTGGGGATGAACTGGAAGGGCGCGCACTGATCCGTACTTATAGCCGGCGAGGGCCAACTGTCGGCCCCCACGATCGCAGGTAATCATGACCCGCTTTGCATGCAGGGACTTGTCCAATCCGTGTAGTTGTCGAGGCGCCATGGGGAAGTGGAGACGCCCACGTCCAATCAACCGCCACGCGGCGCCCAAGGCCGCAGGCTATTGGGGCCCGTGGCGCTTCGCTCATGCCTTTTCGCCTCCCTGCACGGCCAAGTCCGAGAGCGCCTTGGGCCCAGGGGCTGCTGTCGGCGTTCTGGGAACGGGGGTCCCCAGACTTGCCTGCCTGCAGCCTGCCGCGTGGCTCAAAAGGGGGCCCAACGCGGCCCATCTTCATCAACACAGACCCAAGACCCTTGCGAGAGGCCAAGCCTCGCGGGGCGGATGACACCGAGCTTCCTCAGGCACGGCCTCATTAGGCTGGCTCGCGAGGAGGCGGAGAGATCAAGGCGGGGTACCTCACGAGGTGCCCGTGATGCAAGCCATGATGACCAAGGGCGCCAGGCGGGCGTCAGTCGCGCAGTGTCCTCCTTTCCTCTTTGGTGCAAAAGGAGCAAGCGCAGGCGAGAGCATCAAGAAAAGGCACTCGCTTCGGTGCAACGAGACCAAGACCAGTCCAACGGCAGGGAGGAAGTCATTGTGGAGCCCAAGCCAGCGTCACCACCAGAGTCTTTGGCAGGCGATGACCAACTTTAGTCAGGATAAGTGTACCAGATGTTCCCCTTCAAAATGGCCAATTGTTGGCGCCCTTCCCGCTCAATATTTGGGAAGAGGCCCAGGGCCTTTGCCTATAAATAGGACTAGCCACCCGTACGGTAGGGGGATCGAAATCGGAGAGAGAATCGAGAAGAGAGAGAGAGAGAGAGAAGGGTGATTGAACTCCTCCCAGCAGTTCATCGCCCCAGCCAAGAACAGACCCTCATGAGGCTGTTCTTCCTTGTATTGCTCATCATCATTAGCCCAAGAGGCAATCCACCACACCACACACTGGAGTAGGGTATTACACCACAACGATGGCCCGAACCAGTATAAACCCTATGTCTCTTGTGCTGTTATTTCCATAGCTTAGATCTTAGCGAGGCGGAGGGGTGCAAGTAGGTAGAAGGCGAAATCTCCGTGCGCACCCCAGTTTTCTTACCTCAAGGGTCTGCCGGAACCCGAAATCCGACATACACCAATAGGGTAGAGCGGTCGCCAGCGGTTCCCCCGACGACCACGGGTCCTCCACCGGGGGCAGGACATGGGGCACCGCCCCGGGAAAGGGCCTACCTCTTGAGAACATCTTGACCCGACCACCGCGAGGGTGAGCCTGGATCTCGGCCCCTTTCATGCAGCCCCCTGCACCCTCCTCCTAAGGGATAAGAGGCTGCAGCGTTGGGGCAGCCATCCGCTGCGGCGACCTGTACCTCCTGCGACCCATGGTTAGCGTAAGCTTGCTCCTAAGGGATGAGTGGTACCCGATAGTTGCTGATGTCAGCGCGATTGTCGATGCTCTCTTGGGGTTCCTGAAAGAGCTCGGCTTCCGACGCCTCCTCGTCCCAGCCGGGCGTGAGGAATGAGCCGTGACCTTCTTCCAGCTCGCGCCCTTGATCCACCATGCGGGGTACATAGGCCTCTGGGGCGACCGCCTCGTGGACCTCGCTATAGCGCCCCGCATGCCATGCAGTCTGGCTTGGGGCGACCCGCAGCGCCCTGCGGAGCACGAGCTGCCTGAGGCACAAGGTTGAGGTTGCCCTGAGACGGCGACACGGTGTGGGCGGGCCACACCGCCAAGCGGTTGGCGTTGGCAGCCGGGTTGCTTGACATCTGGGTGGAGAAGCGGCAAAATGTGACGCGGAGGAAGGAGGACTCCGGTGCACCCCTACCTGGCACGCCAAATGTCGGGTTTTGGGTTCCGGCAGACCCTTGAGGTTCGAACACTGGGGTGCGTGCGGAGCTCTCCCCCTACCGATCTACGTCTGATCCTCTCGTGCGAACTAAGATGAAAATGATGAACAACACAAGAGACACGAGGTTTATACTAGTTCGGGCCACCGTTGTTGTGTAATACCCTACTCTAGTGTGTGGTGTGGTGGATTGCCTCTATGGCTGATGATGGACAGTTCAAGGGAAGAACAGCCTCGCGAGAGGTGTTCTTGAGCTGGTGGGATGAACTGCTAGGGTGAGTTCAGTCGCCTCTCTCTCTCTGCTAGGGTTCTACTAGATTTCTCGATGTTCTTGGGGTGTCTCTAGATGTCTCTACTCTGTGGTGGCTAGCTCTATTTATAGAGGCCCTGGGCCTCTCCCCAAATAATGAGCGGGAAGTGCACCAACAATTGGCCATTTCGAAGGGGAACATCTAGTACAAGTTATCCTGACCAAAGGTGGTCTTTGGCTGCCAAAAGCACTGGCGATGACGCCGTCTTGGGCTCCACGGTGACCTCCGTCCTGCTGTCCGGCTGGTCTTGGTCTCGTTGCACCGGAATGGTAACCTTTACCTGATGCCTTGGCCTGTGCTTACCCCCTTTGCACCAAAGGGGAAACAAGGACACTGCGCAGGCCGGCGCCCGCCTGGTCTCGATCGTCATGGCTTGCGTCACGGGTTCCTCGCGAGGTACCCCTGCATTGATCTCTCCGCCTCCTCGCGAGCCTGCCTGATGAGGCTGCCTCTGAGGAAGCTTCCTGTCGTCCGCCCCGCGAGGCTTGGCCCCTCGCGAGGGTCTTGAGCTGATGAGGATGGGCTGCGCTGGGCCCCCACTTTAGCCACGCCGCAGGCCGCAGGCAGGCAAGTCTGGGGACCCCCGTTCCCAGAACGCAGACAGAGCATGTCATAATAAACAAAACGGTGGAAATTTGCATGGCAATATATCTTGGAATGGCTATGGAAATGCCATACTAGGTAGATATGGTGGCTGTTTTGAGGAAGGTATATGGTGGGTTTAAGGTACCGGTGAAAGTTGCGCGGTACTAGAGAGGCTAGCAATGGTGGAAGGGTGAGAGTGTATAATCCATGGACTCAACATTAGTCATAAAGAACTCACATACTTATTGCAAAAATTTATTAGTTATTGAAACAAAGTATTTCGCGCATGCTCCTAGGGGGATAGATTGGTAGGAAAAGACCATCGCTTGTCCCCGACCGCCACTCATAAGGAAGACAATCAATAAATAAATCATGCTTCGACTTCATCACATAACGGTTCACCATACGTGCATGCTACGGGAATCACAAACTTCAACACAAGTATTTCTCAAATTCACAACTACTCAACTAGCATGACTCTACTATCACCATCTCCATATCTCAAAACAATTATCAAGTATCAAACTTCTCTTAGTATTCAATGCACTCTATATGAAAGGTTTTATTATACCCCTCTTGGATGCCCATCATATTAGGACTAAATTCATAACCAAAGCAAATTACCATGCTGTTAGGACTCTCAAAATAATATAAGTGAAGCATGAGAGTTCATCTATTTCTACAAAATAAATCCACCTCTGTGCTCTTAAAAGATATAAGTGAAGCACTAGAGAAACAACAAACTACTCCGAAAGATATAAGTGAAGCTCAATGAGTAGTCGAATAATTATGCAACTATGTGAAGACTCTATAACATTTATGAATTTCATATCTTGGTATTTTGTTCAAACAGAAAGAAAAACTAAATAAAATAAAATTACGCTCCAAGAACGACACATATCATGTGGCGAATAAAAATGTAGCTCCAAGTAAAGTTACCGATGAACGAAGACGAAAGAGGGGATGCCATCCGGGGCATCCCCAATCTTAGGCTCTTGGTTGTCCTTGAATATTACATTGGGGTGCCTTGAGCATCCCCAAGCTTAGGCTCTTTCCACTCCTTATTACATAGTCCATTGAATCTTCACCCAAACTTTGAAAACTTCACAACACAAAACTTAACAGAAAATTCGTAAGCTCCGTTAGTATAAGAAAATAAATCACCACTTCAAGGTACTGTAATGAACTCATTATTTATTTATATAGGTGTTAAACCTACTGTATTCCAACTTTTCTATGGTTCATAAACTCTATTACTAGCCATAGATTCATCAAAATAAGCAAACAACACACGAAAACAGAATCTGTCAAAAACAGAACAGTCTGTAGTAATCTGGACCAAACGTATTCTTTTGGAACTCATAAAATTCTCAAATACATTTCTGGACGTGAGGAATTTATCTATTAATCATCTGCAAAAAGAATTAACTAAATAGCACTCTCCAATAAAAAATGGCAGCAATTCTCGTGAGCGCTAAAGATTCTGTTTTTTACAACATGATTGCAAAGACTTTGCCCAAGTCTTCCCAAAGGTTCTACTTGGCACAATCACTAATTAAAAGCATAAAACCACATCTAAACAGAGGCTATATGAATTATTAATTACTAAACAGGAGAAAAAAGCAAATAACAAAAATAAAATTAGGTTGCCTCCCAACAAGCGCTATCGTTTAACGCCCCTAGCTAGGCATGATGATTTCAACGATGCTCACATAAAAGATAAGAATTCAAACATAAAGAGAGCATCATGAAGAATATGACTAGCACATTTAAGTCTAACCCACTTCCTATGCATAGGGATTTTGTGAGCAAACACCTTGTGGGAACAAGAATCAACTAGCATAGGAAGGTAAAACAAGCATAACTTCAAAACTTTAAGCACATAGAGAGGAAACTTGATATTATTGCAATTCCTACAAGCATATATTCCTCCCTCATAATAATTTTCAGTAGCATCATGAATGAATTCAACAATATAACCATCACATAGAGCATTCTTTTCATGATCTACAAGCATAGAAATTTTATTACTCCCCACACAAGCAAAATTCTTCTCATTCGGAATAGTGGGAGTATCATAAGAGACTCGAATACCATAAATTGTTTCCACATTAAAAGAGTAATGTTCAGAAAAAGGGTAATAATAATCATGACATGTTTTATAAATATAATTATCACTACTTTTTATAGCATAAGTGTCATCACAATAATCATCATAAGTAGCAACTTTGTTCTCATCATAATCAACTTAAACCTCTTCCAAGATAGTGGAATCATTACTAAATAAAGTCATAACCTCTCCAAATCCACTTTCAACAATATAATCATGATAAGTAGGAGGCATGCTATCGTCATTATAAATTTGCTTATAAAAACTTTGGAGACTAAAAATATAATATTCATTAAACGTAGCATCCCCAATCTTGGGACAAACATTAATCGCAGCAAATATATTCTCAAAAACATAATCTTCATCAAACATAGCATCCGCAAGCTTGGGCCTTTTCATATCATAAGCATAATCACTCTCATCATCAATAGTATGGATAGCACCGATAGTATAGCAATTATCATCATCATAATGAGTAATAGGAGCAACATTATTTGGGAGAGATACCTTTCTACCTTTGCTTCTCCGTCTTTTATTTTTCTTCTTCACATCATGGGTGGGTTTAATCTTCTTTTTGGAGCTCCTTATTAATGAGATTGGTTGAATAGAAGGCTCCTCCTCGTTACCAGATTCATCATAAGAAATAATAGGAGGATATTGGGAAGTCTCTTCCCTTTCATTAGTATTCTCTTCATCCTCTATTTGTTTTCTTGTCTTTATGTAATTGGCAATATAAGGATTTTCAATGCAATTCACCGCACAATACATATAAATTTTCTCTAGATCAAACGGTCAAGTCTCTGTGCTTCAGTGTCATCCCTGGATCAGTAATGCTGACACACATAGTACTCGAGGATTTATAATAGAGTAGCAATCACACACTTATTACATCGAATGTCTCAAAAGAGAACTTATTACAATAAATATGGCTTAAGGCCATCTAATACGATAACAGCGGAAGGCTTGGAAGATAAAGTGAGTACATCAACTCCAACGGCATAGCTGAGCTACATGGCAACGACCTAACGAACCTTACTCCTCGTCTGAAAAGTCTGCAACATAATACGTTGCAGCCCGAAAATGGGTCAACACATGGAATATGCTGGCAAAGTAACACAGTAGAGCAAGAACAGAATAATACTATCACTACATGCATATTTGGCTGGTGGAAAGCTCTATGGTTACAGTTTTTACGAAAAGCCAATTTTTTCCTACAACAAAGGAATAGATTTTATTTAACTATCATGGTAGTTGAAACATCATTGAGAAGGTTCCTCCAACTCAATCCCAATTAAAGTAATTAACAACCCAACAATATTATTTTAGAGTGATGAGATACTTATGATATTCCAAGTACTAGATACTAAAGATGTCCATAACCGGGGACATGGCTAACCATGATTAGTTTATACACTCTGCAGAGGTTTGCGCACTTTTCCCCACAAGACCCGATCTCCTTTGTTGGATTTCTTGCACTACATGGTGTTTGAGAAACGGATGACCGAGACATAGTCTTTCAGAAGCATTAACCCCTTACTCCGGGCAAACCATACCAACCTACATCCCTCTACCTGCTGATCCACCTCTCCGAGAGCTTCATGCAACTTACTCAACTATGCTAGAGCCCATAATAGCTTGTTGCTGCACACGGAAGTTTTTAGCATGAAAATATCCCAGTTCCCTTTGAGCCTGGGTGGCGGACCATAGGATTATCACACGGGTACTCCGGGATATCCTAGGACAACACTGGATTCTACAGGTGCCCAACAAACAATCCACCTAGATGTGTATTCAAGTTGCCAACTTAAGTTGAACCATTAATTAACAATCTCACATCTATCATGGATTTCACTCACCCAACCACATCTACGAGCATAGCATAACAATAAAAGCAATACATAGAAGTAACTCCCAAGGGTTTGAATATAACAAGGCAATAGGTTCTACCTCATCAACTACTTCCCAACCCACATGTTAACCACATCCTAATCATGCAATGTTTGAGGATTGGAACTAATGCATAAAAACTGGGTGATAAAGGGGTATGATCAAAGTGTTACTTGCCTTGCTGATGATCCGTAAAACCTAGGGACTCGTAGTAGCACGCTTCGCACTCTGGGTGTTCTATCGCAAACAAACAATAGCATACATAAGAAATCAAGCAACGAAACATGGGTAAATCTCAAATAAGAAGATCTAACCAGAAAGTTCAACTTAAGAACTCCGGTTTGCGAAAAGAATCAAATCAAACGGAGCAACGAATCTCAAACTACGAAAGAAACATGATCCGTTTGCCAATCTGGACTAAGGTCAAATTTTACAGTAGAAAAAAGTTATTCGGGTTGGTTAAACAGAAAGAGGGTTTTGAGATGAAGATCTAGGGGTTTGAATCGCCTGATTCCGACAAAGCAGCGAAAAGATAAACTAAAACAAAAATTGGATCAAAAATCACGATTGGAAATAATCACGGAAAATCCGAGAAAAAGAAAACTGACGAACAGGCTAACGAACGAGCGTTCGTTGTCTGCGGCTAACGAGTGAATATCGTTCGTTAAAAGGAATGTACGGACGAACGTCCGCAAAGTATCTAAACCGCGAAAAACCGGCGAACCGATCTATCTAAAAAAACTAGGGTTTCTAACAAAAACCGAACCGGGTTTTTAAAAAAAATGAACGACGCTATACCTCAGGCGAGGTTCCAGCGTGGGCAAGCGACAGCAGCGGCGGCGGCGACGTGGCAGCAAGGCGGCAGGGCTGGCGGCTTGCGGCGGCGGGGTGGCTCGGGGCTCTAAGGGGGGGGGGGGTATGACGGCTTATAAGGGAGGGGGTGCGGCAGCTTGGGGAAGGGGGCGGGCGGCGCCTGTCCGGGTCGGACACGGCGGCGGCGGTGGCGGAGCCGCTCGGGACTCCTCTCCCGAGCCGGTGCGGGGAGGCGGCGCGGCTAGGCTGGCTGGGCCTCGGCCTCGTGCGGTACGACGGAAGTTTTTTCTTAAAATAATTTCGCCGGACTAAAATAAATCCTAGAATAATAAAATACAAAAACACGAAATAAAAAATGCCAAAACAATTTTTCACCGTCTAAATAAAATATTTGGAACATGATGAACATTTTCTTGGCCCTAAAATGCAACTTTGAAAAACATGGAATTTTTCTAATTCAAATAAAATAGCAATAAACTCCGGATAAAAACAAATATTTGATTTTAATATTTTTCCTCCAATATTTCATTTATTTTGGAGAAGTCATATTATCTCCTCTCGTATATTTTAATATGAAATATTTTTCGGAGAGAAAATAATTAAAACCAAAAATCCTCGTTTCAATATTTGATAAAACTCAAATATGAAAACAGGGAAAACCCCAACTCTCTCCAAGGGTCCTTGAGTTGCTTAGGATTTCGAGGATAACCTTCAGGTAACTCCAACTTGTAGGCAACTTCTCTCATACGTTCCAAGATTCGATACGGTCCTACAAATCTCGGGGCTAACTTTCCCTTAACTCCAAAACGTTTCACTCCTCGCAGGGGTGACACTCACAGCTATGCTATGTCTCCAATTTCATAGGTTATTTCCTTGCGTTTCGAATCTGCATAACTCTTTTGCCTGGACTGAGCTATCTTCAGTCTATCTCTGATCAACTTAACTTTCTCTTCAGACTCTTTGATCAAATCTGGTCCAAACAACTGTCGGCCTCCAACTTTATCCCACATCAACGGTGTTCTGCACCTTCGTCCATACAGGGCTTCGAACGGTGCCATTTTCAAACTGGCTTGGTAGCTATTGTTGTATGAGAACTCCACGTAGGGCAAATTGTCATCCCAACCAGATCCATAATCTAGCGCACAGGCTCTCAACATATCCTCCAGAATCTGGTTGACTCTCTCGGTCTGTCCATTTGTCTGCGGGTGAAAAGCTGCACTGAACTCCATCCTTGCCCCAAAGTTTGGTGCAGCTGATGCCAAAACTTTGAAGTAAACTGTGTCCCTCTATATGATACGATGGTCCCCAAAACTCCATGCAGACATACGATCCTGGTCATATATATCTTGGCCAACTTTGCACTTGTATAGGTGGTTTTCACTGGGATAAAGTGAGCTACTTTGGTCAAGCGATCCACTACTACCCATATAGAATCATATCCTGATTTGGTTCTGGGTAATCCGGTGATAAAATCCATGCCAAGTTTATCCCACTTCCATTCGGGTATCGGCATAGGCTATAAGAATCCTGCTGGCTTTTGATGCTCAGCCTTCACTCTCTGACATACATCACATACGGCTACATACTCGGCAATATCCTTCTTCATACTAGTCCACTAGAAACGTTCCTTCAAATCCAAATACATCTTGGTGTTTCCGGGGTGTATCGAGTATGGTGAGTCATGGGCCTCCTAAAGTATTAACTTTCTTATCTCTGTGTTATTCGGCACATAAACATGGTCCTCGAACCATAAGGTGTCGTGCTCATCCTCACGAAAACCTTTGGCCTTTCCTTCGCTCATTCTCTCTTTTATCTCGGCAACCTCTTTGTCATCCTTCTGAGCTTCTCGAATCTTTGCTAACAATGTAGACTGAACCTCCATTATTGCAATAAAACCTCTAGGAACAATCTCCAATCGAAGTTCCCTAAGATCCTCTGCTAACTCCTTTGGCAATCCCGTGCTCACTAGGGTATTAGCATAACTCTTCCGGCTCAAGGTATCTGCTACGACATTGGCCTTGCTTGGATGATAGTGAAGCTTCATGTCATAATCCTTTATAAGCTCCAACCATCTCCTCTGCCTAAGGTTCAGCTCCTTCTGTGTGAAAATGTACTTCAAACTCTTATGATCTGTGTACACATCACAATGATTTCCAATAAGATAATGTCTCCAGGTCTTCAACACGTGCACTACGGCAGCCAACTCCAAATCATGTGTGGCATAATTTAACTCGTGCGGTTTCAGTTGTCGCGAGGCATACAAAACAACTCTTCCGTCCTGCATAAGCACACTTCCAAGTCCTAGGCGAGAGGCGTCGCAATACACTTGAAACTCCTTGCGTACATCCGACAGAATCAGCACTGGGGCTATAGTCAAACGTTCCTTTAACTCCTGAAAACTCGCTTCACATTCTTCTGTCCATTTAAATTTGGTATCCTTCTTCAATAACTCCGTCATTGGCTTCCCAATTTTGGAAAAATTCTCACTGAATCTCCGATAGTATCCTACGAGTCCAAGGAAACTACGGATCTCGCTAACTGAATTGGGTGCCAACGATTCAGTGACTGACTGAACCTTGGTAGGATCTACTGCTACACCTTCTCCTGATATAACATGTACAAGGAATCCAACTTCCTTCAGCCAAAACTCGCATTTGCTGAACTTGGCATACAACTGATGTTCCCTGAGTTTCTCGAGAACTAAATGCAAATGCTCTTCGTGCTCCTCCTCGTTCTTCGAGTATACCATTATATCATCAATGAACACCACAATGAACTTATCCAAATATTCCATGAACACTTTGTTCATCATGCTCATGAAGTAGGCAGGGGCGTTAGTCAGTCCAAACGACATGACCGTATATTCATACAACCCGTACCGTGTGGTGAATGATGTCTTTGGTATGTCCTTCTCTCGTATCTTCAGCTGGTGATATCCAGATCGATATTTGAAAACACCTTAGCTCCTTGCAACTAGTCGAATAAATCATTGATCATCGGCAGTGGGTATTTGTTCTTGATCGTCACCTCATTTAACACACGATAATCAACAACCATTCTTAGAGACTTATCCTTGTTCTCGACCAAAAGCACTGGGGCTCCCCACGGTGATGAGCTCCATCGAATGTAACCTTTCTCGAATAAATCCTTGATCTGTTTCTTAATCTCCTCTAGATCGTTGGCGGGCATCTGGTATGGTCTCTTCGATATAGGCCCGGTGCCTGGCAATAACTCTATTAGAAACTCGATGTCTCGAAACGGTGGCATGCCTGGTAACTCCTCTGGAAAAACATCCGGGTAATCCTTGACTACAGGCACTTCCTCCCGAACAACTCCCGTGAGGGTATTTAATTGGCTACTCCTTGGCGCATGCCTAGATACATACTTGATCCTTTTTCCCTCAGGGGTGGTGAGACAAATTGACTTACTAACACAGTCAATGCTTCCTCCATACTTTGACATCCAGTCCATGCCTAATATCACATCCAATCCTTGTGACTCCAAGATTATTAGGTCGGACGGAAAAACATGGCTACCAATGGTTAAGGGTATCTAGTCGCACCATCGACTAGCCATATACTCTTCTCTAGGTGAACTCACTAACAGATGGGTCCTAAGGGTTTGGGTTGGTAGTTTAAGCTTATCCATGAATTCCCTTGATATGTATGAATGCGGTGCACCAGTATCAAAAAGAACAAGGGCGGTAAAAGACTTAACCAAAAACTTTCCAATAACCGCGTCTGGCTGCTCTTCAACCTCCTCCACGTTGACGTGGTTCACTTGTCCTTTGTTGAATGGATTGGGCTTCTTTCAAGCGCTCCCATTGTTGTGTCCATTCTTTGCTTCAGGGCACTCCGTGGCATAGTGTCCAGTCTTCCCGCATTTGAAACAAGTAACGTGGCTTAGGTCTCTCTTCGCGGGTTTGGCTGGATTGGAGCGGTTCTCGTTGTTGCTTGCTCCATTCCCATTTCCATTCCTTGGGCCAGTATGATTATGGTTACTTCCTCCATTATGGGTGTGGCCTCCATGGTTATGAACAAGTCCTCCCGAGTTTGGGGGTTAGGCGAGGCTTCTACTGAGCTCCTGAATTATACCTTCCTTGTCCATACTTCCTCTTACGGCTCTCAATCTGCTACTGCTTCCCCTTCAATCATAAGAGCCTTATCTACCAACTCCTGGTAGTTGTTGAATGTTGCCACCATCAACTGCATGCTCATCTCATCATTTAGCCCTTCCATAAACTCCTCTTGCTTTTGCGGCATCTGTGGCCACATCATAAGGGGCATAGCGAGATAACTTGCTAAACTCATCCGCATACTGAGCCACAGTACGGCTCCCCTGGCGTAAGTTGTGAAACTCACGCTTCTTCATACTCATAGCTCCAGTGGAGACATGGGCTGTACGGAAAGCTTGCTGAAGCTGATCCGATGTAACTTTGGCTATAGGGTAGGTGACAGTGTAATTCTCCCACCATGAGGCTGCTGGTCCATCCAACTGATGTGCGGCAAAACGCACCTTCTCAGCATCTGTACATCCTGCAGTGGTTAACTCCCTTCCAATCCTGCGGAGCCAATCATCTGCTACTATGGGCTCGGTGCTACTGGAAACACCGGCGGCTGCAACCTCAGAAAATTGGCTAAGTTATCAACTGGTGGTGGTGGTGGTGGATTGTTGTTGTTGTTGCCTTGGTTCTGAACTAACAACTACATCAGGGTATTCTGCTGCTAGATCAACTGAGTGAGCTCCGGTGGAAAAGTAAATCCGGGGTCACGTCTCGGAGGCATCTGGTAGGTTTAGAGGGGAGAGATTAGAATAGAATGAGGTCTAATGGGAAAACACTACCCATATGCACATGAGACAAACACAATCATTTCACTCAATCAATCAAACAAGGGCATACAATCGATCTAACTATCGTTACAAAAGTGCTCGGACTATACTATTTACATGGTGGAATACTACTACTGATGTGGTGGTCTACTAAAAATATTCTTCGGTTGAAGACTCCATGACGTCTGCTCCAGCTTCGTCTTCATAGTCATCATCGCTATTGTCAGGGTCCAAGTCGGTGTCGTCGATGATCATGTAGTCCTTCGGGCGAATCTCCTTGGGTTCTTCGTCTTCCCCTCCTGGTGCGGGGTCTCTCAGGAATACTCCTAGCTTCCTTTCCAGATCGTCATTCTTCTCCACTAGTACGACGATTTCCTCCTAATAATTTCACGAGTAGCCTTAAGTTCTTCCTCCAGTTCCGTGATCCTAGTCATTGCCTTCTTCAGATCTATCATTCCTGCGCACATCTGGTTCTCCTGGGGACGAATATGTTGGTTTAACTCCTGGATGAAAGCTGCAATTGATCTATCCTTCCTGGTGCTGATTATCTCCCATTGCTCATCTCAGAGCCCACAAATCTGATAGGTAGTATCCTTAAGCACCTTATGATAAACTTCTCCAATGCGTCCCATGGTGATGTGAGCTGCCATACTCTTTCCTAGACTCCAGGTTGGTGCATCAAAGGAAAACTCTATGGGCTTAGTGACTGGCGTGAATGTCCTTCCTGGAACTTGAACTTGAATCATCCATCGCTCCTCTTCTGGTAAAGTGGCATTGTAAGTCCCGGTGAAGCTTGGTATTGCAATATTCAGGTACCTAGTGACTTCCTTCAAGTGTCGTCCAAAAGGTGCTTCTTCATCCGGTTGTGCAAACTTGTTCCATGCGCCCGCCATCCTAAAGAGTAGAAAATGGAGAGGAGTCAGAAATGAGAAGAGAATAGTGATCTAAGGCTTTAGCTTAGTGGTCGTGTCCTACACTCAGCGTGTGCTCTAATACCATCTTGTAGCGACCCGACCTCAAACAGTCAAGTCTCTGTGCTTCAGTGTCATCCCTGGATTGGTAATGCTGACACACACAGTACTCGAGGATTTATAACAGAGTAGCAATCACACACTTATTACATCGAATGTCTCAAAAGAGAACTTATTACAATAAATATGGCTTAAGGCCATCTAATACGATAACAACGGAAGGCTTGGAAGATAAAGTGAGTCCATCAACTCCAACGGCATAGCTAAGCTGCATGACAACGACCTAACGAACCTCACTCCTCATCTGAAAAGTCTGCAACATAAAATGTTGCAGCCCGAAAATGCGTCAGCACATGGAATATGCTGGCAAGGTAACACAGTAGAGCAAGAACAGAATAATACTATCACTACATGCATATTTGGCTGGTGGAAAGCTCTATGGTTACAGTTTTTGCGAAAAGCTAATTTTTTCCTACAACAAAGGAATAGATTTTATTTAACTATCATGGTAGTTGAAACATCATTGAGAAGGTTCCTCCAACTCAATCCCAATTAAAGTAATTAACAACCCAACAATATTATTTTAGAGTGATGAGATACTTATGATACTCCAAGTACTAGATACTCAAGATGTCCATAACCAGGGACACGTCTAACCATGATTAGTTTATACACTCTGCAGAGGTTTGCACACTTTTCCCCACAAGACCCGATATCCTCCGTTGGATTTCTCGCACTACATGGTGTTTTAAAAATGGATGACCGAGACATAGTCTTCCAGAAGCATTAACCCCTTACTCCGGGCAGACCATACCAACCTACATCCCTCTACCTGCTGACCCACCTCTTCAGGAGCTTCACGCAACTTACTCAACTATGCTAGAGCCCATAATAGCTTGTGGCTGCACACGGAAGTTTCTAGCATGAAAATATCTCAGTTCCCTTTGAGCCTGGATGGCGGACCATAGGATTATCACACGGGTACTTCGGGATATCCTAGGGCAACACTGGATTCCCCAGGTGCCCAACAAACAATCCACCATGATGTGTATTCAAGTTGCCACCTTAAGTTGAACCATTAATTAACAATCTCACATCTGTCATGGATTTCACTCACCCAACCACGTCTACGAGCATATCATAGCAATAAAAGCAATACGTAGAAGTAACTCCAAAGGGTTTGAATATAACAGGGCAATAGGTTCCAGCTCATCAACTACTTCCCAACCCACATGTTCATCACATCCTAATCATGCAATGTTTGAGGATTGGAACTAATGCATAAAAACTGGGTGATAAAGGGTTATGATCAAAGTGTTACTTGCCTTGCTGATGATCCGTAAAACCTAGGAACTCGTAGTAGCATGCTTTGCACTCCGGGTGTTCTATCGCAAACAAACAATAGCATACATAAGCAATCAAGCAAATAAACATGGGTAAATCTCAAATAAGAAGATCTAACCAGAAAGTTCAGCTTAAGAGCTCTGTTTGCGAAAATAATCAAATCAAACGGAGCAATGAAACTCAAACTGTGAAAGAAACGGGATCCGCTTGCTAATCTAGACTAAGGTCAAATTTTACAGTACCGAAAACTTGTTCAGGTTGGTTAAACGGAAAGAGGGTTTCGAGACGAAGATCTAGGCGCTTGAATCACCTGATTCCGACAAACGAGCGAAAAGATAAACTAAAACGAAAATCGGATCATAAATCGCGATCGGAAATAATCGCGGAAAATCCGAGAAAAAGAAAACTGACGAAGAGGCTAACGAACGAGCGTTCGTTGCCTGCAGCTAACGAGTGAACATCGTTCGTTAAAACGAACGTACGGACGAACGTCCGCAAAGTAACTAAACCGCGAAAAACCAGCGAACCGATCTATCTAAAAAAACTAGGGTTTCTAACAAAAACCGAACTGGGTTTTAAAAAAAACCGAACTGGGTTTTAAAAAACAAACGGCGCTATACCTCCGGCAAGGTTCCGGCGCGGCGGGGCGGCTCCGGTGACTTGGGCGGGGCAGCGCCGGGCGGCGGCGGCGCGGTAGCGAGGCGGCGGCGGCACGGCAGCAAGGTGGCAGGGCTGGCGGCTGGCGGCAGCGGGGCGGCTCGGGGCTCTAAGGGGGGTGCGGCGGGCTTATAAGGGAGGGGTGCGGCGGCTTGGGGAAGGGGGCGGGCGGTGCGTGTCCGGGTCGGACACGGTGGCGGCGGCGGCGGAGCCGCTCGGGACTCCTCTCCCGAGCCGGTGCGGGGAGGCGGCGCGGCTCGGCCGGCTGGGCCTCGGCCCAGTGCGGTCCGGCGGAAGTTTTTTAAAAAAAAATTAATTTCGTCGGACTAAAATAAATCCTAGAAAAATAAAATAATAAAATAAAAAATCTAAAAATGCCAAAACAAATTTTCACCGTCTAAATAAAATATTTAGAACAGGATGAACATTTTCTTGGCCCTAAAATGCAATTTTGAAAAACGTGCAATTTTTCTAATTCAAATAAAATAGCAATAAACTCCGGATAAAAACAAATATTTTATTTTAATATTTTTCCTCCAATATTTCATTTATTTTGGAGAAGTCATATTATCTCCTCTCGTATATTCTAATATGAAATATTTTTCGGAGAGAAAATAATTAAAACCAAAAATCCTCGTTTCAATATTTGATAAAACTCAAATATGAAAACAGGGAAAACCCCAACTCTCTCCGAGGGTCCTTGAGTTGCTTAGGATTTCGAGGATCGCGAAACGAAATGCAATAAAATATGATATGCATGAATGATCTATGTATAACATTCCAAATTGAAAATTTGGGATGTTACAGCGCACCCCCACCCCCGTGGGCAGCCCGGGACTCTTCTGGTCCATCTCCGATACTCCGTGGGCTTCTTCTGGTCCAAAAATAAGTTCCGTGAAGTTTCGGGTCAATTGGACTCCGTTTGATTTTCCTTTTCTGAGATACTATAAAACAAGGAAAAAACAGAAACTCGCACTGGCACTGGGCTCTAGGTTAATAGGTTAGTCCCAAAAATAATATAAAATGGCATATAAATGCATATAAAACATCCAAAGTTGATAATATAATAGCATGGAACAATCAAAAATTATAGATATGTTGGAGACGTATCAATCCATGATCTCTCGGACTATCCTTCACCGTGTTCTGTGCCAGCCTTCCGAAACCCTGGTAGATTAATGTTGACCCTTGCCCTGCCAACAAATCCACACACACTCCTAAACCTCATGCGTGCTTTATCTGATTTAGTTGGAGCCCAGGACTTTAAATCAATCTCAGTAACTTCATATACACCTTTAGGCTGGTGTGTGGTCTTCCTTGGAGCGTTCCTCTGTGTCCTGACCAGAAGGGTAATTGCTACAGCTCTATCCCGTTCAAGACTACTTGATCCCTCACAATCTGCTGAAGACCTAGGGTTGTCCGAATCAGATGAAGATACATGGCCTGAATGAGTGTTGTCGCTGCTACTCGGCATCTACAGAGAACACATGTGAAACTCAGGAAAGGAGGATAAGCATAAAACTAACAACTTGGTATCAAGCTTTCTAAACATGCCATGCAATAATTTAGAAAATGTACGGCTAATTCTTTAAGTTTGTGTGACTCGGGCTCCCGCGCTGTAAATAGGCAGTAACTTATTGGAATAGATACTTCTTATATGTGGTAAGGTAGATAATGAACATATATATGCTCTTCGTTATTTATAGCCAATTTGGGAACATACAGAACAAAATTGGAAGAGGGATTGCGAGGAAATATGCCTCACCGCGATGGAGAGTGGTAACTAACAGGCTTCTTAATGCAAACCCGGCCGGACCACAGGAGAGGCGAGGGTTACTGCATCGATATGCTCGAGGGCGGCTGGTGAGCAAACGAAGACGGTGAGGCGTGGGCCGCCGCGTGTTGGGAACGGTAGTGGAGGTAGGCTTGACGCCGAAGAGCGGGCACACGACCAGGGTGAGCACGGCAGCACCGGAGAGGGTTCTGCTATGGATCTGGGGGAGGTGGGGCTGGCGAAGGAGATTGAGAGGACTAGTTGAGTGAAACGCGGCCAAACGATGGGGGGGTTTTGGCGGCCTAGGTGAAAAGGGTGAAAAATATCCCCGGTTGCCGCGCGCGCGGAAAGGCCTATGCAAACGGTTGCCTCTAAGCGCTCGTGTGCACAGACAAAATAATTTCGTTTGAAATGAAGACATACTAATTTTGAAATGAAGACATGAGTTCATCATTTCGCGTCTAAATTTTTCGCACGTAAACCAATCACAATTTTACCATGGGTTTGATTTGCTGGCGCATTTCAGGTCTTGTGTGCTATATGTAATACATTTTTTGGCATTTACCATGCATGTTGGCATATAAATTAATTCCTAGCCAGACTGCATTTCTCGTCGAAAGGGATGAGGATTGTCGTTTGATCTGGGAGCATCCAACGGTGCAGACGTACGATCCGTGGGGTTTGGGTTCTGGCCAATCAGAATGCACAACTCAGATCACGCGCGCAGCGGGGGGGGGGGCATCGGCCACAGTTTGGCAGGCACACGGCTTTCGTGTGTGAGCCGTGTGCTATTTGAAAACATTTGTTTTTGGGAGGGGCTATTCGAAAACATGTATATGTGTTCTCAAAAGGGATGAGGATCTCCGTTCGATCAAGGAGAATCCAACGGTGCAGACGTACGATCCGTGGGGTTTGGGTTCTGGCCAATCAGAGCGCATGACTCAGATCGCGCGCGTGGCAGAGGGGTGGGGGGTGCATCGGCCATGGTTTAGTGGACACACGGCTTTCGTGAGTGAACCATGTGCTCTTTGAAAACATTTACATTACCTAGCATCATATTTTTGTTCGAATGAAAACATGAGTTCATCGTTTCACTTCCAAAATTTTTCCATGGTAAGAAATCATGAGTATAGTGGAGAGTGTCATATACTAGTATCATGAATATACAGTACATATGATACTAGTGTATGATACTACCTTTAATTAATTATAGCGCATAGTATAATACATAGATTATAGTATCATATATAGATCATATTTATTGTCATGCATGACACAAATTAGCATCGCATTTAACATGATACAGTATCTACCTACTATATGTTACTCTAACCCTCTTTATATATATTTAATTCTTTGCCACATCAGCATACTTGTTATTTCCGAGTGCATGACATCGTCGGCCACTATGGCCAGCCTTATATAGTGGGGAGTATCGTATACTATATATATAGTATCATGCATATGATACTAGTGTATTATACTACGTACGTGCCTTCGTAGTGCATATATAGTATCATAGAGTAGTACTAGCTCCCTTTGTAAACTAATATAAGAGCGTTTAGATTACTAAATAGTGACCTAAACGCTCTTATATTATCTTACAGAGTGAGTATAAAGCATAGATGACCATATTTATGAATTGAGCCCTATAAGACTGGTTGTAATTGGGAGTATTATATATATACTAGTAGTATCATGCATGCATATATATGATAGTGTAGCTATGATACTACTTCCGTAATGCAGAGTATCATAAGTTAACATCTTAGGTTGCCTTACTAATTGTCATGCATCACACAAAGTAGTAGTACAACATTTAATTTGACACGGTATCATGATATGATACCACATCCTCTCTTGTGTGCCACATCATCTAGAAAGTCTAGTTGGCATGCATGATACCACTTATGATAATACCATTACAACCAGCCTAAACCAGAAAGGAGGGAGTATGAGACTAGCCACAATGGAGAGTAGTACACTAGTAACATACACATATCCCTAGACCATATATGTTACTACCTTCATAGTGGGTAGTAACATAATTGTAGTGTCATGCAAAGATTCATTTCTTAGGTTACAGACGCATATTGCATTGGGACATGTGATGCTACAGTAACTAGCTAAGTTACTGAAACTATCTCTCTCCTCATTAACTTATTGCCACATAAGCAAGTTTGTTGAGTTGGAGTCGGTGTTACTGCTGAAGTTACTCCCACTATGGCTAGTCTGATACTAGCTAGTCTTCTATGATATACTAGCTACCTCACTAAGAGCATGCATGGTTAATAATATAACCAAGGGTCGGCTATAAGAAGTTGCCATGTCATATACAGCCAACCTCTTAGCGGCCATGTACAATAATAAGTTTTATATATGTACTAGTTTATCAATATTTGCCCCACCTTACATCCTGACAAAGTGTCTTGGGTCCCGTGTTGCAGCTGGCTCTACTAACCAAGAGCCCACTTCTCTTCGCTTTCCTCCAACTAATAAACACACACACACACACACACACATATATATATATATATATATATATATTATTCTATTCCTGATAGCCAGACTACCCAAAGTGGGAGTAACATAGGTAGTAACATCACACATATCTAGATAAAATAAATGATGTGGCAAGCAATAAATGAAGAAATGGAGGAAAGTGGATATGTGTGATGTTACTACCTATCACTACAAAAAAGACACATCCGTGACAATATGGGCCGAACGAATTTTTTTTCTGTCATACGTATGACACTTCTATGATGATAATTGTGACAAAACCCGGTATCATCATAGATGTGGTGGGCTCCTACCTCTATGACAAAAAATCATGACAGAAAATGGGCTTTTCGTCCTGGGCGGGCCGGAGACGCAACTGCATGACATTCTTTGGGCCGTCCATGACGGAAAAAACCATGGTAGAAGCGAGGGGGAGGAAAATTTCGGGGAGTTCCCGATTACGGTGGGAGGTCGGGGGCCGAGCGATGCGCGTTTCTCTCGTACACGTACGCGTGTGTGTGTGAGGCGTTGGCTCTAACTGAACCCGAGCGAGGCGTTGGGCTCTAACTGAACCCGAGCGATTGCACTGGAGGCTATGCGTTACTGAACCCGAGCGATCGATCGATGGCTGTTAACTGAACCCGATCGAGCGATTCCTTCGCTACTGCTGCTAACTGAAGCCGATCGATGCTGCCTCTGGATGAACAGTGAGCATTGCGGGGGGGGGGGGGGGGTTGGATGAACAGTTCCCAGTGGGGGTGGATGAACATGACCCCGTGGTGTTGCCTTTGGATTAACAGGACCCCGATCGATCGAGCCAGTTGGGGATGGATGAACAGGACCCCGTGGAGGGCTGGATGAACAGGACCACCCCGTGGAGGTCAGGATGAACAGTAGACAGTGGAGGGCAGGATGAACAGTAGCCCGTGGAGGGGTGGTTGAACAGGAGCCCATGGAGAGGGCTGGTTGAACAGTAGCCGGTGGAGTAGCGCGCGGTGGAGGCTGGATGAACAGGAGCCCGTGGATGAACAGTCGCAGGTGGAGGCTGGAGGAGGTCGACGGTGGATGAACAGTAGCTCATGGAGGCTGGAGGGGGTCAACGGTGGAGATGAACAGTATCCCGTGGAGTCCCGTTTTGTGGTACGCCACACCCCTCCCGATGAACAGGACCCCCGTTTTGACCGTAGCGCTCCAACACAAGTCCATTTCGTCCGTTTTGCGGTACGCCACACCCCTCCCAATCAACAGGACCCCCATTTCGACCGTAGGAGGTCCGTTTCCTCCGTTTTGCGGTATGCCAGACCCCTCTCGATCAACAGGATCCCGTTTCGAACGTGGCCGGTCGAACACAAGGCCGTTTCCTCCGTTCTGCGGTACGTCAGGCCTCGTTTCCATCGCCTGTTCCGTCCAAGCCCTCCTGATGAACACGACACATTCCGTTGCTTCCCCATGAACACGACGCATTCCGTTGCCTCCCCATGAACACGACAATGACGCTATTTCTCTGTTCTGACCCAGCAATGTACACGAGCCCTGGCCGTACGTTTGCGCAAGTAGGCGTTTGAGACCCCGCCCGTATGTACACATACGTGGACGTATTTTCTTTCTTGCACCCTGGCCGATGTACGTACGTGTACATGCTACATGCGCGCATCTACTACGACACGTGCACGCCTCTACTACGACACGTGCGCGCCTCTACATCGACCAGTATGTACGTACACGTTCGCGACAAGAATGACAGCGCTACGTATGCTTCGACCAGGTGGGTCCCGACTGTCAGGCACTTCCTTGCCTGCGAAGATGTAGCTAGTCGGTCCCAGCAGTCAGGGGGCGAATTGCTTTGTTTTTTTTGCCCGGACGCACTTCCTTGCGTGCGAAGATGTAGCTGGTGGGTCCCAGTAGTCGGGGGCCTGGTGGGTCCCAGCAGTCAGGGGGGTGAATCTTTTTTTTCGGACGCACTTCCTTGCGTGCGAAGATGTAGCTCGTGGGTCCCAGTAGTCAGGGGGCGAATCATTTTTTTGCGAAATACGGTGGCCCATCCGGTGCGTCCCTGCTGTCAGGTGGAGGAATAATTATTTTGCGCATAATAAGGATGCACTTCCTTGCGGCTGCCGTGGACCCAGCTGTCAGCCTCTCCACGTACAGTACTCTTCCGATGGAAGTCGGTCGTTGACCATGTTGACCACGCCACGCCGAGAGCACCAGGGCGGTGGTCTGGACGACGACGAGGCCGAGGAAGGGGACGACGCGGAGCCGGGGAATACGCAACAGTGGAAGCCCGCACAGAGAGGAGTACGAGGGTTCACTAGTTCGGCTGCGATGTGAGGCTGCCGTCGCCGCAGAATAACAGGAGGTGTGGGTGAGTAGAGGGATGGCCTGGCCAGCAGTGGGAGTAGTATGGGGCGGTGAGGCCTCCGCGGCATCACAGCCGGCCACGGGACGCAGGAGCACGCGACACGACCGGCGCTGCTTTGAGCGGCTGGAGCAAGAAGACCAGAGGTTAAAGAAGCACTACGGCCGTTGGATGGACATCGTACGATCACTGCAGCTAGAATCGTTTATATTGACTAAGTTGACAAAGCCCTTGGTACGCGTTAACTTAGTAGGCCCACAGCTCGGATTTGGCAGAGAACATATAGCCCATTTGCGATTTGTAAGAATGTACAGCCCATTTTTTAATTCTAATGGAATTTACTACAGCCCATTTACAGTTTGTTAAAAGTACAGCCCAACTTCTAGCTAGGACAACGATTAATAATTTCAAACAACCGCTCAAAACAGAATTCAAAAAAAATTCCCACATTTTGATGGGATCCGAAATATTTGTATCCGAAATTTCTAGTCAGGTTAAATATAATTTCAAAATAAAGTTGTATTACGTTAAAATCCAACGAAATATTGCGCGCGCAACAAGTAATGAAATTAAAATTTTCAAATTCCAAAAATAATATATTTTTCAAACTAATTACGTGTTTGGTGCATAGTAACTGTCCAGTTATTATAATTACATCCCATTTATTATTTCTTAAAGTCCATTTTCTTGTTAAGCCTAATGCATACCTCCTAGGAAAGTTTGCAGCCCAGCGGGGCGGAGAATAACAAGTTGACCCGGATATTGTGTACAACTGTCGGCCCAGTTGCATTGCTGATGTTGAAAAAAAGCTATTTTTTATACACACATTAAAAAATTGTATAGATAAGGAACATTTTTTATACACACATTTAACAATTTTTAAATACATGATTAACACTTTTTAAAACATATTTTTTAGTCAACAGTGGGCCCACAGCGAGCGGAGGAGGTCACAATACACATATTTTTTAAATACATGATTAACACTTTTGCAAAAACAATTAGCCCACAGCGAGCCAATTAGCTCCAGTCGGCCCACAGTGGGCCGACAGGGGCCAGTCGGCCAGCTGTAGGCCGACTGGAATCCAATCGGCCTGCTGTGGGCCGACTAGGCCCAGTCGGCCTGCAGCGGGCGGACGGTGTATTATTTTTGAAAAAAATTTACCCAGCGTAATATTTATGAAAATTAATAAAAAATGTATTATTTAAAAAAATAGCGAAAAAAGGCCTGTGTAGTACAGTACAACCTAACATGGTTACTCAGCCCACATTCAGCGACGCCGGAAAGGCCCAAACAAGGCTTCTGTACAACTTTTTGAAGTCACTGAGCTCAATTAATAACTTAAGAAAAAAGTTAGATTACAGTGGAACCTAATTAAAAGCTGTCACGAGCAAATAAATAATTCAACGGGTCCCACTTGTGCGTGTGCGTGTGTGTGTGTGTGTGAGAGAGAGAGAGAGATAGAGACCCATCGGCCGATGCTCGTAAATACATCTTTCAGCCATATGCATTGCTGATGCTCAGTAAAAACTTATATAGTTGACACAATCATATAGAACATCATAGCACACTGAACTTGCATACAAAAATTTCACGCAGGCGGCACAATCAGGATGGAAGCAGTGGATCGCTACGGGAAGGGCTATGTTGAAACCAACGAAGTCATACATAACGGTTCATCGTCTTTATCAATGACGGGGAAATATCTTGAATGTTGTGCAAAGAAAACAGACAAACAACACAATAAGTTCTGCTAGCACATTAAGTTGACGTACAGCCCTTTCTAAAAAAAGTTCAGGTACAAAATTAGAACAGGTCACAATCAAATGTACTGGCATATCAGTGCTTCACACCCATAGCTCGGATTTAACTAGTATCTGACAAGATTCAGTTGTTACCTCAAATTAGAGCACATCCAGGCAGCCAGCCCTGCCTCTTCTCCCAAAGAAGCAGTCGCCTCCGCCGCGTGATGGAGTAGGCCCTGTGCCATCCATCGTTCCGAGCAACACGGGGAAAGTCTGACGTTGACTCCTGTAATGGACGTCGTCGACGGACCCTGGCACCAGCGGCGGCGGCAGGACTTCGATTGATGGATTGACCACTTCTTCGACATGCACGAACACTCGATACAGGTACATCCCTAACGTGGTCCGTGGCGGCCTTGGTGGCGATGAATAGTACAACCCCGGTTCCTGCACCGGTATCTCAACACCAATCACCTTCTGTATGGTGGACGGCTTCTTCATCCATGCCATAACTGTCAGAGCCCAGCTGTCTAGAGGAACAAACATACTTACAAGCTCACCTCTAAGGTCGTTGATAAGCTCGTTCATGGACTCGTTTTTCCAAGCACGTCGAGGCATGCCGTGGAAGGTAAGCTTTGTTAAAAACTCAAGCTCAGAGGGCACCGAGCCCCATCTTGGGTGGCACCGATCAAAGCTCACCGGCACGCCATCGCAGAACAAACGCCGGGAAGATTCAAACACACGACTGCAGTCGAAAGTTGTCCGGAACCTGACGAATAAATCAGCCGGTGGCGGACAGACTTCGACGAGCAAGTCACTTATTTGGATGCCGTGCGCAATGCCAAGATCTTTGACAAGGTCATCCCGCGAGACGGGAGGTCGGTCGCCGTTGGTGGTTACCATCAGCACTTTGCTAGCAAACTGGTCGTCAAGCGCCGCTATGCCACTGTTGAGCGACAGCATGCAGTGACCGAAGGCAGGACGGACCTCAGGATCTCCGGCTCGGAGATCCACATTGACCGGCGACATGAAAGTGCACTTGAGTACATGGAGTACAGGAGGGGGATTTGGGGGAACTAGAGTGGGCATCAAGATTCCAAAGGTGGGGGAGGGGCGGAAGACTGCAGATGAAAAGGTAGCATGAATTTCGAGCACGCGCCAATATGCTCTCGGCGCGCAAGCACACGAAAACACCAGTGGCGCCCACATGTCAGCCCAAGAGTCCTTATTCATTCTTTTTTGTAGAGCCCGACCTTTTTTCAGGATCTTTTGAGAGCCCGGCCTGCGAGTCATAATTGACCTGTTTGGCATTGCGTTACTACTTGGCCCATATTCAATGACACCTCACTGGCCCAAACAAGTGTGCATCATCGAAAAGACACTGAGCACAAATTGTATAACTTGAAAAAAGGAGATATACTCTGAACATTGGAGAATGGTGATGCCCTCATTTAGCCCACCAGTAGTTTGAGACAATAAACAGTTCGAAACAACGATATATACAACATTCAAACACTGACTAGTGACTACTACTGACATAAACATCAAGACATGATAGTTCATAAGAAGTCTTGCTACACCACCAAAACGCACCCATCTGCAGCGCTCAAACTCTCGTGATCCAGACGAGAATGACATTCTAAACAGAAGCAACTATTACATAGTAAGAGTGACATAGACGAGGATGACCAAATGACAAGGAATATGCATAACAAAAGAAAGAACTACCCATCCAGAACCAGCAGCAAAGACAACAAAGTCATTCGAAGAGATGATCCAACACCATCATAATTTGCAGCCCCGCTTCAGCGACCAGTGATCCGGAGACACCAGTACTCCACCCTTTCGATGCAACAACCCAATTACCTATCAACCTGAAGGCTCGAACCACATCACTGCCTGTCGTAATTGAGACATCCAAGGATCAAAGTTAATCCGGATGCCTTTGTCATTCTCACCTTCTTTTGGCTGCAGGCTGTATCGTTGACAATCAGGGGAGTTTGCTCCCGAACTCCTAGGGCTCGCCGTGTAGACACAGTTTTCCATAGCAAACAGAGCCTCTCTGCCATCAAGGTCCTTGCCAACGGTGATCTCCTGGTTAATCGGATAATTGAGTCTGAGAAACAGAGAGTGTGAACCAAGGCTGTTTACCCGCCTCCAACTAAAAAATCCTAAAGGCCCCAACAAGCTGGTATCCTGCTCATAGACGTAACAGCCACTGTCCGGATACTCACGTATTACACGGTGCTTGTATACAGTGGGGTTTTTGCAATATAACTTTTCCGGCTCATGTGTCCGAATGATCATCAGTCTTTTGCCGTCGTCTGATCGAGCGAGGAACCAGTTGTGCTTCCCTGTTTTTGGCAAAGGTGGTGTGATTACAAAGGGCAGTAACTGTAGGGACACTGCATCATATCAAAAAGGATAGGCATTGTTAATGTAAGATCAGCATTGTTCAGAGTATGAGTAGGATAATGCAAGAAACAACATTGATATGTCCCTGTTGGAACTGGGAGGAAAATACAGGGAAATGTATACTGGGTTCGAAAATATAGAAGTGCCATGCATGGTTATACTCATGTTATCTCGCAATCGATTCTTCACAGGAAACTACCATGTCATGCATGTTATGTAATCATGTTCTGTCCTCACAAACAAATTCTTCAAGGTAACTAACAGACCATGCATTGTTATATACTCGTGTTCTGTGGGCAAAATTTTTGTGAGGATATTATTCTAGCCATTGATTGCTGAAGGGCGAATATAGGTATGTACACATGGTAAGCATTGCAGGATTTCACTACTTCCAAATATAGAGTTCTCCATATGCACATTTACTTCCCTAATGTATGGTTAGATGAAACCAACAGTGTGGTGCATGTTTCTACATCATGAAAATGAGGAAACTAACATGGCCATTGATACACACTCATATTTAGTAGTAGTATATAGATTACTGTAAAATAAGGATAATATCCATATATTCCTAACCGTTTGATTATTCAGGGTACAAATTGGCTGTAATGACATGGTCACAATCGCATGAATTAACTCATTCCAAATATAGCTGATTTACGGCGTCTCTAATACATTGCCATAGTTCTACTCAAATTCTGCTCAAACAGAGATATGCCAATCATCACAAAAAGTTCAAACAGTGTCATGGCGTCATCATTAACATGAGAGGAAACAACTTACACGCGCCGTCCCAGCAATACGTGGTGCCATCTGCTTTGTCGATCGCGTAGATGATGCCATTGTGTTCAATAGCATCACAGAAGTGTGTATCAGCTTTGACGATGATCCACTGCGAGCCGAGTTGTCTCCAGCTAAAGAAGGCACCGGCGTAAAGATAGGCGAGTCCGCGGTCGAACAAGGCAATTAGCTTGAAGTCTGCGTAATTCGCATGTCGTGTGGGCACTTGGCAGATTACAATCTTCTGCAAAACAAGGTCCGTCCAACTGACGTAGTAATCTAGATGACTTGGACCGCGATGGTAATACTCTATATAATCCAACGGAGGAAGGATAATCTCATGGGAGGTCTGGAAGTTCACGAGCACCAACTTTTTACCGTCTTCTCTGAAGGCAGCCATCCAGTGGGAGTTCATGCCGACCCAGTACATACCTGCCAAGAAGTTTCGGGCGATGGTGATCGGATCGATGTCGAGGGAAATGATGTACGGCGACCCACTACATACCTGCAAAGAAGTTTCGGCTAATGGAGATCGGATTGAAGTCGAGGGGCATCATGCACGCCTCCGTATCATGGTGAGCCAATCTCGCAAGACCAGATAGCAGCAAGCAGGGTGTCTTGAAAAGCATAGGCCTGGCTTCGACGATGGCCGTGTGCATGTCCCTCGAGCATGCAGCCAGCCGCAGGGCGCTCAACATATCCATACACGAACAACAGAGGTCGAGGATGTCACTGGGGAGATTGCTCCAATCGCGGCTCATATGGATGCTGCACGGTTCGCGTTCGGCCATGGTGGAGTTTGGAAGGGGGCTTGATTTATGGGGGAGAAGGATGTCGGTGCTGGAGCGGCTAGCGAGGGAATAGTGGTACTGGGGGAGGCGAGTGAGGCGACGGTACACGGGGGCACAGTGAGATGGAGACGGAGAAGGAGACGGAGATGGAGTGGTGCTATGGGAGCGGAGAGGGAGACGAGGCAAGGCGCCAATGTGCTGTACATCGGCGGTGATAGACTGCACTATGCACAGGGTGAGGCTGACTTTGGTAACCCGAACACGCCGCCTGGACTAGTGTCAGGTGCAGGGTGTTGTCACTTCACTGTGAGGACCGGATGAATAGTATTTTGACCATCAAGTGCACCACAGTTGTACTACTACTACTACTACTACTACTACTACTACTACTACTACTACTACTAGTACTACAACAACAACAACTACTACTACTACTACTACTACTACTACTACTACTACTACTACTACCAGTAGATACATGAGTACTCCAGTATTGTGTAGCGTAAATAGGTCTCCCATGCTAGCATGCCTGTTCACTTCATCGTTCAGGTATCATCCATATTGCGAGTAGAACCAAATTCTCGTGAATGCCCAATCAACGCTCTGCCGCGATGCATGCAGTGGTTGTTCTGGTGCATCAAGGACGGCATGCACATCGTTCCACACTTGAGAAGAGGAAAACTGGAAAGGTAGAACACGGCAACAGAGGAAGAGAACGTTGGCTAATGAGGCTGGGAGGGGATCGAGCAGGAAGTTAATGCTCCATGCCTAAAGGTTTTGGGAAAACCTGATTTTCATAAGGTGACTTATACTCACCTAAATGGAGGGAGTATTCCTTAACCAGAGAATGTTGTGTCTCCCACTCACGCGCTCAAAAAAAACTACGACACATTTTTTATCTTTTGCATAGGTCCCACCTATCAAGAAGGATGGGCACATACACGAACAGGTACGACTCATCAGTCTACCCGCATAGCCTTTTCGTTTAGTCTACCTAGCCGTCAAATTAATTGCATGCACGCCACTTCTCCTATTTACTTCTCCATCGGGAACCGATTCACCTCGGCTTCTTCACCTCCCCTTTGTCTTCATTTGCATCCAAACCCCACTGCGTTCACATTGTTTTAACCTCTTTAAATAATCATCTACTACTTCAGTTAGACTAGCCATCTAATCCTAATTCTCCAAACCATAGCCCTCCGTTCCAGCGGTTCCAAATGGCGATAGAGATCGAGATGCAGGTTTTTAGCGTCCAACATGTCCTCGTCGAAGGCTCGATGCGCATAGTTGCCACCGTCACCGTCCACCCAAGGGTTGTTCGGCAGTGGATCAACAATGTATCCAACTCCCTCGAAAAGGTAGAGACGAGGGTCATCGGTCTCGACGCAGAGTACACGGAGCGTGCCCCTGGGAAGATCCAGCGCGCCGCCGTCCTTCAGCTGTGCTTCGAAGATGATGTTTTGGTGTACCACATCATACACTCGCCCTCCATACCAGGTGAGCTTCACGATTTCTTGTCTCGGGAGGACGTATACTTCTGTGGGGCAGCCATCGAAGGGGACAAACAGAAGCTGGAGCCGTACAACCTTGATTTGAATAGCATCGCTGACCTACAAACCAGAATCAAAATTCCTGTAGAAGTTTGTGATAAACAGACACCATCCCTATTCGACGTAGCAAATTTTGTGCTCGGTACAAATCTTCAGAAGGGTGACGAGACGGTGGCATTAAGGTCGTCTGGATGGGAGAATTATCCCTTGACGTACGAGCGGATAAAATATGCTGCCCTCGATGCCCGTGTGAGTTTCGAGATAGCTGCTAGGTCTAAAGAGCTTGTTGCGAAGCCGTCTCCCACAGAGAATGAGAACAAGAAGAAGAAGAAGAAGAAGAAGAAGAAGAAAAGGCTGCACCAGTAGGAGGGCATTATGGATGGATGAACTATTTCCTCTCCTGTAAAAAATTATTCCCTCTCGGTGTATATTGATATAGATGGACTATTTCGATGGTGTGCATGTCTTTGGAACAGAGTAGTAGCGTGGGTCCGCTTGACTATAAGGAACTATTAATCCGCATATATAGCTTTCTTTGCTACTCCTTCCAGTGATCCGTATGCAGTGCATGTGTCCGTAGACATGACAGCTTGTCCATGGAAGTTCAACTACGGCGACCATCACGTTTCATCTCGCGATTCCCTTGACGCCTCTCCAACCCATGGCACCACGCCCCCCGACGTGCGCCTCACCCCTCTCGACTGCACCGCCCCTCTGCCTTTGTGTGCATGACATGTGGGCCACCTAAAATGCGGCGAGCATCAAGTTTCTACCACAGCCACCCACGATTCCCACGACGCCGCAAGAACCCATGAAACCACATGTCCCCCGACCTGCGGCTCACCCCTCTTGGCCCCACTACCCCTCTACCTACGGGAGCATTACATGTGGACCAGTCACCTATCGGGTCCACATGTTATTGACTCAAAGGTAGTTGTAGTAAGGCGCTGAAGCTTAGTCCCGATGGCCCTGAGAGGGAAATGTAACTCCTGCGCCAGGGCTTGTGGTGCTCCCGCAGCACGAACGCGTGCCAAACTCGAGATTTGTTTCTTTACTATACATGCACACAATGATTTAATGGACATTGTAATCTCAACATGTGATGGGGAGCTCTAAATTTGAATTTGAAACTTATAAAACGAAAAGATTCAAAACAAATAAACTGGGAGAGAGGGAGTATATCGTAGGATGTGTCCCATACAAAATAAGTCCCCTGGTTTGTCACCACGAAGATGCGGTTAGAAAGGAGCACATCGTCTTCCTACTCGTATGGCAACAAATCGGCCGCAGACAGCATGGTCCGCCTTTGACCGCCATGTGCAAGGTTCGTGATATCTTATTCAATCTCACCGTGGTTCCATCGTACCAATTCATGCGGTGGCCCGTTGCATGGCTGATCCCAATGTTGGACAAAGGTTCTACGGGAACGGTTTCACCGTTGTAAATGTTGTGCAAATTGATGTTGGTACCCTCCCGTGCATATGCAAGCCAATCACCACTCGCACTGAGCCTAACCTGTGAAACAGTGGGCAGGGGGAGAATTAGGAAATGGAAACAGAAGTAGTCTTTAGAATGCATTTACTACGTGATCAAACTCATCTTACCTGCTCATCGAGGAAATCCGAGTGCCCCTCAACGTCGGCATCTCAAGGGGCGTCAACTTGCAACTACGGCCACGCCGCGCTGGAGAGACCCCCAAGGAAACATCCTCGTGCGTTCCATGGAACATCAAGATGCATTTGTATGAGTAGTTTATCTTGTGAGAGAAAAGGATGAACGAGGGAAGGCCTCTAGAGATAGAGATGGACACTACTACTACCAATGTGCTGGCCCGTGCGTTGCAATGGATCCAAAGTAGTAGAATAATACTTGTTCACGTGCTTGAAATATAAACACTCTAGTTTTGATATACATGTGTCAGCAGACATGACAGCTTGTCCATGGAAGTTGAACCATGGCGACCATCACGTTTCTTGTTTCTACCACTAAGCCACTGAAGTTCGGTCCCATGGGCCCCGAGAGGGAAATGTAACTCCTGCGGCAGGCCTTGTGGTGCTCCCGCAGTACGAGCTCGTGCCAAAACTGGAATTTGTTTCTTACTACTACCAACTAGTACTAGTAAGGTACACGTGCATTGCACGCATGAGATTCTGGTGGTTTGTGCATTATGCTTCTACATGTGGAGCTTTCTAGATTCTAACATGTGGCAAAATCTGGTGGAATGTAAGGTTAGGCAAGTTTGATTAACTAAGGCGAGTGTTTGATTCAAGCCACACCTTAGGCAAGCCACACTAAGGCCCCACATGACATACACACAAAAAATGTGGCAAGATTCCCTTAGGCTTGCCAACTTGTTTCTCTCATTTTGAAGAACTAATAACTTTGCCTAAGCTTAGTTGTGGCAAAGTTAGGGTCTGTTTGATTCAAAGGATTTTCATAGGATCTTTGAAGGATTAGAATCCTTAGGAATTTTTCCTACGTTGGTCGTTTGATTCGTAGGATTGAATCATGTAGAATATTTTCCTAAGGATTCATTTGTACTATGTTTCATAGGAATTCTAACATGCCCTCCAACCTGCTGAAAGAAATTCTTTGTTTTTCATGTGACACAATCAAACAAACTCAAATCCTATAGGGATCCAATGAACATGCCATTCCAATCCTACTTTTTCCTACTCTTGTGTTTCTGCAATCCTATGAATCAAAGAGGCCCTTAGTCATGAATTAAGTTCAACCATGGAGTCTTCTAGATTATACATGTGGCAGAATCTGGTGGATGATATCCAATGGCCAGTAGTGCTCAGATTTGCCATCTTTGTACCGTCGGATTGGCTTCATCCAACTACCAACTTTCAAAGTTTTTCACACACTATATAGGGGGTATAGATATAGATGTGTCAGTCCGTTGCAATGGATCCAAAGTATATATATATCTATTTAGTGGAGTGCACTCTAAACACATTATCTATTTATTTTTCTCTAACCTTCCGAAGCCATGCAACCAAGCCACATAAGCTTCATGGGTGCCCCCCACATAATATTATTCATACTACATTGATTGAAAAAAAGATAAATCACCCAAAACAAGATCTTCCCATTTTTAGTTCCTATGATGTTGTGTCGTGCACGTACCTACTAGTTGTATGGTGGTAGTACTAGTGATATAGTATTAGGAGTACAAACTTGGTACTAGTAGGAGTAGTACTAGTACGGAATGCTCCTACTCTATCAACGAGCCCCGTCTGACACCAAATTTCTTGGCTTCCGTGCTACAGCTAGATCTTCCCCTCGCTTCTTTTTTCCAACCCGGCGGCGGGCGGGGTGTCGGTTTGCTCAATGGCGGTCCCACATGAAAGTGAAAATGCTAGGCAACACGCCATCCCTAAGCCATGTGTCATGTCGGACGGGCCGTGTTGTACTCCCGATTCCCAGGCGTGTGGGGGTGCAACGCGAGTGCAGCAGGCCTTTTCCTTTTACCAGCAATGTGCACGTGCGTTGCGACGGATCCAAAGTAGTAGAATAGTAGTATTTGTTCACAAACTTGAAAGAAATCACTATTCTTTTGATATACTCCTAATATATTACTCCCTCCATACCTAAATATTTGTCTTTTTTGAGATTTCAAATGGACTATCACATACGGTTTATATAGACATATTCTAGTGTTTCTAGCAAGATGCCCGTGTGTTGCACGAAGTTGATGGAAAAGGTAAGCACAACTTATAAATTGACGGATGGAGTACTAGTTACAGTGATGCATATAATTAAGCAAAGGGATCGCACATGTCGGTATTGACTGGAACGAGAATGCAACAACACAATAAGAATTAAGGCCACGAGGATGCGATCGCAGTGGTGGTTAGAGAAGGCAAGAAGAAAGATGGATCCACGAACGTACGACCTCCTCCTCCTCAACTTAGTGCGCCGGGCCACCGACCGGTGGCTAAGGAGCGGCGGCTTTTGTGGCGAGGTCGAGGTGCTTCTCAGCAAAGGCATCCAAGGCTTCCAGCCGGTTGAGGAAGGCCAACGTCGTAGCGTCCTCACTGGCCTTGTAGATACCTATGTACACGATTTCCTCGTACATGTGGATGTGTAGGTCGACGAATTCTTGCAGGGCGAGGCGCCTCGTGGCGAGCGCGTCCTCCAGGTGGGCATTCTTCGTGGCTTCGGCGGGCAGTCGCAGGGCCACCAGTGCTTGAAAGAGGTTCCGACCATGGAGGCCGATTAGGGTGGCAGGCAATGAGGAGCCCGGGCGCGCGGGCTGGAGGAGTACGGCGATGTCTTTTGCGAGCTTCTTGAGGATGATGAACTTGTTGCTGGTGGCAACGATCATCTGGTCTAACTGAGAGTCGTAGTTGGCGTCGAAGGAGGCCATCCACCAGCCGGTCTCCAACAGCATCTAGAGACGATCCTCGGCGCCATGCCGCAGGCAGGCGTCGTGGACCATCTGGCATAGCCGCTGGCCGCTCACGAGCATCGCCGCCATGGGTCTGGAGTGAGCTCTTTTGCGCATAGTGTAGGTGCTTAGGCAAATGTTTAGGTGCGTACGATGTGGTAGATGCATTGGAATGGAGGGGCGCCTTTATATGAGGGCAATGAGGGCAAACTGTGTTGCATTCACATTGTGCAGCCTCTTTTCCTAGACCTCCTCCCATTACTTCCCTCATGCATTAATTAAAGAAGGATGCATTGGCCGTTCAACATATCGGGAACCGCTACTCCCTCCCTCGTCTGCATTAAAGCCGTATCGGGAACTGCGCCGCCCGCTGTCAAATCGAATACCCCCTCCGTCTAGGTGAGTATTAAGACTAGTCACAGTGGGAGTAACTTCAGCAGTAACATCGAGTCCAACTCAGCAAATTTGCTTATGTGGCAATGAGTTAATGAAGAGAGAGGTAGTTGTAGTAACTTAGCTAGTTACTGTAACATCACATGTCCCAATGCAATATGAGTCTATAACCTAATAAATGAATCTTTGCATGTTACCACACTTAAGTTACTACCCACTATAAAGGTAGTAATATAGTCTAGGGATATGTGTATGTTACTAGTGTATGTTACTATCCATTGTGGCTAGTCTTAGTCATCTTACGAAAACCAAATAGTAAACACATAGGCGTGGTGCATTAACTCTCACGTTGTTTCTTATTTTTTTGACATAAATAGAGGAATCAACCAATAAGAGATGTGGGGCTTGTATGCTTTTAATGACTTGAGACTATCAAACATGACATGCAGTGGTCAGTTTGTTGCACAAGAACAAATACAACCCACACTAGCACACACGCATCTTATATAGCATCACATCCAATGGCTATAAAAGATGAATGAGACCAAATTATATCTCATCTAGGTGAATTCTAGCAAAACTGTATCAATGATACTTTATTTATTTATGTAGTATTCCTACGCCATGCATCATAAATTAGTATCATGTAGTACTTTATTTATTTATGAGGTATCCAGATGGCACTGCACCGCCAAGAAAAGAGGGTAACATCAAAATTATGGACTACTTTTTTGAGTATGTTGGTAAGGTCCGGTCATAGTCACTTGTTGAAATCTCTAAAAAGACAAATACTCCCTCCGTCCGGAAATACTTGTCATCAAAATGGATAAAAGGAAATGTATCTAGACGTATTTTAGTTTTAGATACATCTCTTTTTATCCATTTTGATGACAAGTATTTTCGGACAGAGGGAGTAGAAAACAGAGTTGGTGATGATGGTGTGCGTGCCATCCTGCAATATAGGCCGCCAGATTTATATCTAACAGATAGGAAAGAAACTATGACAATTTTGCAAAAATATACCCACACGTCTCTCCACGTTCGCAAATAAGGCCTTCCCTCGTTCAACCTTTTCTCTCACAAGATAAACTACTCATACAAATGCATCTTGATGTTCCGTGCAACGCACGGGCAGCTAGCTTATTTCTTTTAAAATAGTTCCTGCGATAATTGGGTTGAAGTGATATATTTTATGTCTGTCCCGAATGATTTCAGATTCACTAGTAGTAACAAAGAAAAGGTTGCCTTGTTAATTAACAGAAAACAGGGTGAAAACTATCACATGAGGCCGGTAAAAACAAGGCACACTGGGTTCAGTGTCATCATTACTACAGCTGTGCGTGCGCGAGAAGTCTACATATCGAGGGGGCTACCGAGCAAGGCACCGAGACATAATGTTTGAGAGAGAAACCAATTGACAGATTATGATCAGATCGAGTTGTCACCCTTCTGCTGTCATTGTTTGGGGGGAGGGAGAGAAAGACGTATCGAGAGTGTGCGCGGTAGGCACAAAGGCACAACTAGCGAGTGTGTGTGTGTATGTGTTTGAAAGAGGAGTAGATAGATTATTATCAAGATCGATGTGCCACCCTACTAGCTCCTTCGGTGTCCAGTAGTGTGTGTGTATGTTTGAGAGAGAAGCCAGTCGATAGATTAGTATCAAGATCGAGGTGTCACCCTACTCCTTCGGTGTTGCGAAGTGTGGGTGTGTGTGGGGGGGGGCAGTGACACTCACATATCTCTACTCTTATAAAAAATAGAGTTGGTGATGACGGTGTTCCTGCCATCCTGCAATATAGGCCATCCAATTTATATCCGACAGACAGGAGGAAACTATGGCAATTTTGCAAAAGGATACCCACACCCCTCTACGCATTTGCAAATAAGGCATTCCCTTGTTCATCCTTTTCTCCCACAAGATAAACTTCTCATGCAAATGCATCTTGATGTTCCGTGCAACGCATGGGCATCTTTCTAGTATGGAGAAGAAGTTTGTGTGACACATATCTAGCTATATTAAGGGATAGGTAGATAGCATATGTGTGAGAGACATTAGTGGCTGTGGGTGGGCGGAATTAAAGGGGTAGGCGTGTTAGACATAGAGAGCGTGTGTGTTTCTATGTGAGAGACTTGTAGGACGGGGTAGAAAGACAAATTTAACCTTGACAGAGGGAGAGAAATACACGAAGTGTGCGTGTGTGATTCTGATGCCCATAGGGAAATGAGATATGTATGCGTGTGAGAGAGATTGCACAATCCATTCACGTATCACTATCTAGCGATCATGGACGTGCATTGCTTGAACATAAGTCAATATGTACTTCGTATCGTGGCCAAAGGTACAATATAGATTCAACGCTATAAAATTGGACACTCACATATCACATTTTTTCGATTTAAATAAGCCTTTTTAGTTGTGCATGCCAAAGTTACAGTGATGTTCCTTCAAACAACCAATGTAGCTATCATGAACATGCACCATTGTTACTCTTGCATTCAAATTCATTAGTCTTGGATGATTTAAGTTTCTATTTTGAAGTAATATATGTAATATTCATATATGAATTCAACGGGTATGCAATTTATGAAATGGAGGCTATGTAATCATATGAGGTAACATTTTTAAGTAGCTGACTACAATATCCATTTCTTTTTGTGCGCCTCCACACTAACATGTCAATGCATTATGTTTAAAGTAAATAACCAATGGCACTAAATTATCTATTTACACGAGAAATACATAGGCTGAGCATTTCAACCTTTTTTTGTGAACGCGCCACTACACCCGTACGATTGGCCACGCCCGTGTGAACGTCCAAGTTATCGGCGCATCATCCCGGGTTATTGTCTTTTTTCTGGGGTGGACTTCACACCAGTTATTAACTACTGATGCGTGCCCAGTGTACACAGTCTAGCATGACTTTCCCGCTAGCACGGTCCAAAATTAGTTGAAACTGGATACGAAAAATCCCGCGGGCGGCAAAATCTCCCGCCTCCTTCTAAAATTTCCGCCACCTTAGTCTTTAGCATGCGAAATCCCCCTTTTGTCCTTGGTGCATGGAGACCAACAGTTACAATACCGCCCTCATCTACATGATAGGTCGGGGATGCTTTGGTAACTTCCGGTTCCCCCACTACACGGCACCCCCATTTCCTTTCCCCCTCCCGCAAAAATGACTAACTCCACAGCACCAGAGCATCTTACATCACGCCGTCTGTACTTCATCGCCCTTTCTCCCTTCCCCTCTCGAAACCCTAGACTGCTCATCCACCGGCGTACCATAGCACATTCACTGCCAGTGGCGTCCACCTCGTCGGATCTGCTTCTGCGGCCGCATCTACCCCTCCCACCTCCCCTAGAAACAAGTAGACTGCTCATCCACCACTGTACCACAGCCCATTCAGTGTCGGCCTTGTCCATGGTGCCGGATCTGCTTCACCGGTAATCTCATCAACCGCTGCGGCATCTCCAGCGGCTCATTCGTACTACCCATCGGAGACGCTTCGTCCACACCCCCCGGAGCCGCCCCACCGACGCCCCCGTCGACGGCCTCTGATCCTCTTGGCCGACACCTTCCTCAACCCTACCAGAGCCGCTTCGCCGACACCTTCCTCAACCCTACCAGAGTAGCTTCGCCTATATCATTCTCAACCCTACCGGGGCCGCTTTGCTAACTCACAAGTCCACGGCCTCAGATCCGCTTCCTCGCACCCTCATCCAACCTACTGGAGCAGCTTCTGACGCCCCATCCACGACCGCAGATCCGCATCGTCGACACCACCCTTAACCCAACCACCGGAGCAGCTTCTGACGCCCCGTCCAGGGCCGTAGATCCGCATCGTCGACACCATCCTTAACCCAACCACCGGAGCAGCTTCACCTACGCCCTCATCCACGGCCATAGATTCTCTTCGCCCACACCGTAGTCCACCCTACCGGAGCCGCTCCACAAACACCCTACTCGACGGTTCTAGATCTCCTTACCGGACCCCGACAGCTAGCGCAGCGTCATCACCCTCGACATTTCTAACCTGATAACCACAGTCTAGAGAGATGCCAAGCACCCGCCACAGCCTAGGTACTTGTCATCTTTAAACCCGTCCAGCATCACCTGCCCGATGTACTTCAAATATACTAACCGGTCGCTGTTACCTGTTATGCAGCTGGCAAAAACTACAACGACGATGTTTCTTCTGGATCTAATAGCTTAGCCAACCAAGATCCTGGACTAAGGCATTACTATGATCTTGTAAGCGCGTCTCTCTCTCTCTCTTGTATTGTTCTGTGCCTGCCAGCGTGCTTTGCTAGGATTTTCGACCAGTAATCCCTTTGTGCAGACAATGATTTCTACTACTGGCTGCTAAATTAGATATGTAGATGTCATACATGATACTACCTCGTACCTCCGTTCCTAAATATAAGTCTTTCTAGAGATTCCACTATAGGCTACATACGGAGCAAAATGAGTGAATCTACACTCGAAAATGCATCTATATACATCTATATGTGGTCCATACTGGAATTTCTACAAAGACATATATTTAGGAACAGGGGCAGTACATTACACAAAATCGTAGGTGGCATGTAGGAATTCTAGTGCAGTACATTAGGCTCCCTTAGAGTGCCTGCTAGTCCAACATACAGAGTCATGGCTAGTTTATGGTACGCACAGAATCGTTAATTGGTGGTTTAAATATGCGCAAGGGATATGCAATGTAGTATCATGTAGACATGTCTGAAATTAGCCATGTCAAGTTGCAGATAGGGTTACACAATGAAAAAGTACAAGATGTATGTGGCACTTTCAGGGAACATCGCAAAAAAAGGAGAGGCAGCGGTGAGCTTATACAGTGTGCCATGGTACATCACTCCTCCATTGCAATCATCGTGACATGTTATTTGTATGCCAGTTCTATTAGCCAAGTTTCTTAGGGACAGTTATTACGAGTTATCCTAAGAAAATAAGCACCTGTGAATATAAGCTCCATGTAATAAGCCAACCGGTTCTTTTCATTGCGTTTTCAGCTTATCTTTGGTATGATCAGTGGAAAGTCTAGATTGCATTATATTTTTTTCATTTTGCTGCCCATATGGAAATAATTTGACTTGCAAACATCACAAATTGAACCCAGTGCAGTAATTAATATGATAGGAAAACAGACCATCACTATTTGCTCAAAATGCAAATACAAAGATACCATCTACTTGGCACAATCTACTTTGGTCAATGTTTTCCATAGAGATCCCATTGCCTAATTTAAACGAAGAACGCATGACCCACATTTAAATGAAGAACAATTATTTATTGAAATTCGATGGTCCAAGTGGCTGGTTATTATCGTATAGCAGCACCACCTGAAAGCATCATATAGCAGCAGCAGCTCATAGCAACTCATCATACAGTAGCAGCAACAGTCTGCAATTCATCATATACCAGCAGCAGCTCATAGCAATTCATCATATAGCAGCAGCAGGAGCAGCTCATAGCAATTCATCATATAGCAGCAGCAGGAGCAACTTGTAGCAATTCATCATATAGCAGCAGCAGGAGCAGCTTGTAGCAACTCATCATATAGCAGCAGCAGGAGCATCTTGTAGCAACTCATCATATAGCAGCAGCAGCTCATAGCAATTCATCATATAGCAGCAACAGCAGCTCATAGCAACTCATCATATAGCAGCAGCAGCTCATAGCAATTCATCATATAGCAGCAGCAGGAGCAGCTCATAGTAATGCATCATATAGCAGCAGCAGAAGCAGCTCATACCAATTCATCATATAGTGGAAAGGGGAGAGGAGATGCAAGCGGGCAGGGCAATGAATGCTTGCGTGTTTGTTTTTACTTGAGGGTCAGGTGTGACATGGGCGTCAACAGTTGCATTTTTAGTGTAATATAGGCAGACAACAGAGTCATTTCACTATTCCCCTTCCCTTCAATTTTTAGTGAGGTTCTACCCGAAACACCCCCCTCCAAAGCGAAATTAGTTAAGTCCAAGCCCATAACTCAAAAATGACTTCTTTACATCTTTTATGGCTTATTTTGACAATATGCCCTGAAAAGGCAGAATCAAACTGGCCCTTAACCTGCAATACAATTGTGTGTGCAATGATGAATCACTCCTGCCTGCTATCTGTACATTTAGGCATCATCATACATGGCATAACCTAATACATGTGCATTCCATTGTAGAATCTGGAATATGCAATGTTTATGTTAGTTCATATGTTGCACATGATGTTTAAATGCCCCTTAAATCTGGTCAGTCAAGTGATGGTCTTTAAGCCTCCTTCTTTGCTTCTTTTCTTGATATGTAAGATTTGCTCACACATCTGTTCAATTGCTTGTTTGCATTAGCCAGCCATACTAGGACTGTTTTCTTTGATTACTTGTTGTTCTTGACATAACACTCTAACAGAGCTTGTCAACGATTTAAACACTAAGGGCTGTTGTAGTGGGGCCTTGTCTAACTCATAGGTGACATAAAAGTTTGGTTGTACACTACAGTAGGCTCTCCAAGAGTACCTGGAGATCCAGTTCGAAGGTATGCCTAGTTTTTACATAGTGCAGACATAGTAAATGCTCATTTCATTGTGTGCAAGTGCAAGAGATGCGGCATGTTTCATTATGTGGTGTTGTTTTGTTATAATCTCATTCTTTTGTGTTCACAGACTGGAAAGTATGCATATTTATCTTCCAAGGAGACGAGTAACTAGTTTGTGCCACCTTGCAGAGGGGGTGCAATGAAGATAAGATTGAGGATTTCCAAGTATAAGATGTTAGGAAGGAGCCTTGCAAGAGAAGTAGGAGCTGCGTTGAGCCTCTTCAACCTGCTAAGGTAAGTCACTGTATGCAACTCAACAGTTCAATTCCTTGTTTGTTTCAGGCATAGTTAATTTTCTCTTTTCAATTGCTTTATTTGTCCTTAGTTAATGAGATGCCCAAATAATCATGACTGATATTCGGTACTTGTATCACTATTAGTTGACATAATTAAAGGCCTTACCATTTAATTACTCTGCCTAAGTGTGCCTGAAGCTTTGAAGTCTATTAACCACCTATTATTGCGTGAGGCTCGCAATCTAGTTTATACTACGCTAATGATTGCATAGTTTTGCCTGTTGTAGTATGTTTGTATGAAACCCTTTGCTGTTCATTATGCTCCCTAAGACTTTAATTGAGGCACAGAATGGCCAACTGCTTGCTTACTTATATGCAACATGCTGTCTAAATTTGTAACTTGTCTGTGTTTTCAATTGGGCCCCAACATCGTGCTCCTCTGGTGAGCTAAGAGGGATTTCTGTATGCAGGCTGCACAGACTATCTTTTTTATAATTTTTGAAATATCACCTGCTTATGCTTCATGACGTGTAACATTTTTTGAAAGTGACATGTAACATTATTGGTAGTCCTGTTTTTCCATGTAGTACAAAATAGTGTCTTGTTCGCTTCACTGTTGTAACTATATTTTTGCCCTAGTCATGTGTACTTATAGAAACATTTCAGGATGAAGTGACATCAACACAAAGATCTGCGAGCAGTGCGGCATGGCCATTACCGAATGATTATGTATTGGAATTGGAATGTGGTGATGTTCTCGAGCATCAACTAGAGGTAGCAAGACAACATGTACATGATTGCCAACGTATAATCAACAAGTTGAGACTGGATATGCAGGTATTAGATGCAGGAGTCAAAAAAAATGAAACAAGACACTGAGGTAACCATGAAGGAATTGGAGATTTTGCAGACTGAAATTTGTGCTATCCGAATCCGACCAATCCTATTTTCTAAAGAGATTATAGTTCAAATGGAGTTAAGTTGATGCGCGTCCATGAAGTATGAGCTGTATTTTCCCAGTGTATGTAATTTGCTGTTTGTGTATGCTTTATTATCACCTGTGCCGAACCATAATGCCCAGTGGGTATAATCGGCTGTAATTTCTTTATTGTATAGTGTAGGATTATTCTACCTTTCTATGCCTTGATCTCTTTGTTGTAATAGTGTAGGCTTTTTAGAGGTGATAGTATTGAGTAGGATAATTCTTTGAATATGCTATATCGTTCAAACGGGGGCCAATTCGCCCGACCATGGCCCTTCACGGGCCGTCGGATCAATGGGCCTTCTACGTATCGTAGGATCCATGGGCCTTCTACGTCTCGTAGGATCCATGGGCCTTGTATGTCTCGTAGGATCCATGGGCCACTGGCTCATTTATGGGTCTTGTACGGGCCTTTAATGGGCCGTAGATGGGCCTTTAATGGAAATCATACATTTTATGGGCTGACCATAATGGGCCGTTAATAGGCCGTATTTGGTGATGCTATGAAAATGGCCCAACAGACTAACGGTCCGCAAACGGGCCGACTGTAACGACGGGCTGAATTTGGCCCACAAACAGAAAATGACAGTAACGGGCCGTAAGTAACCGAATGCTGCAAATGAGCCCAAGAATAAATGGGCCCTCAGAAGGCCGGAAGTTAACTTGGGCTGGAAACGGCCCTACGGAATAACAGGCCGTTTATGGGTATAAAGTGATACACTGTTCATTACGAGCCAGTTTCACGACGAGACGTTAATGGGTGTAAAGTAATACACTGTTCATTATGGGCCAGTTTCAGCAAAGGCCGCTATTGGGCCAAGAGTAACAAAGGGCCTCATATGGGCCGAAAGACGTCATGGGCTATACATGGGCCAGAAGTGAAAACGGGCTGGAATCATATTGGACGGCCCAGATGACGCTACTGGGCCTAATTCGGATAGGGCGTAACAGGCCTTGGGTTAGCGGGCTATAAATGGGGTATATGCGAACAGGCCATTAACAAGCTTTCCATGGGCCGGCCCGCCAGCTTTTGACCAAGTCAAATGGGCCGGCCTTTTCACAGGAATGGGCCACTGTTGGGCCATGCCACGTGTCGCCGTATCATAGGCGCCTTCTGTCCAGTGAGTGGATGACATGTGTCCCAACGATGAGCCGACACATGTTTCCTCTAGCCAATGATGATTTTACACGTGTAAAATCCCCATTGGTCGGGGCTGTTAATGCGTTATCGGATCCAGAACCCGACCCAATAGCTTAACGGCATTCCATTACGGTGGATGCCACGTGTTGGTCCCCCTTGACGAAAGCACTTCTGTGACGCGCGATTTATTGTCATGGAAGTGGACACTTTCGTGATGATAATTTTGGTAATGTCATGAAACACTTGTACGACAACACAGGTATGACTATCTTGATTCTATCATAAATTTGTCATGGATGTACATGCATGACAAAAAAAGTGACCTACTGTGACAAACACGTATCATCACGGAAGTGTATTTTTTTGTAGTGTATTTTACTCCCACTGTGGGTATAGTCTTACTATAGTATGAGACTACCCACAATGGGAGTAACATAGGTAGTAACATAACACATATCTAGATAAATTAAGTAGATGATGTGTCAAGCAATAAATGAAGAAAGAGACGAAAGTAGTAACATAGCTAGTCACTAGTAGTATGAGTAACATCACATGTACATATCAAGGCAAGATGTGTCTATAGCCTAATAAATGGAGTGTTCATGTTACCACACATATATGCTACTCCCCACTATAGAGGTAGTAACACAGACTAGTAACACATGGGCATGTTACTAGTCTATGTTACTACCCATTGTTGCTAGTCTAAGTAACATCACACATCTCAAGGCAAGATGAGTCTATAGCCTAATAAATGAAGTGTTGCATGTTACTACACATATGTTACTCCCCACTATAGAGGTAGTAACATAGACTAGTAACATTCTATGTTACTACCCATTGTCGCTAGTCTTATGTCACTCTATTGTGCACTTACTTGCTCTAATGCATAGTATCATAGAGTAGCTAGTATCATATGTAGTACTTTATTTATATTGTCATGCATGACACATAGTAGCATAACATTTATTATGATACAGTTTCATGATATGATACTTAACCCTCTCTTTCTTCATTTAATTAATTCTATGACAACTCATCAAAATTGCCTAGTTGGCATGCATGATACTAGCTATGATACCCCCTTACTATCAGCCTAGCAAAGGTGTACAGATCATTTGTGCGTCGCTTTGTGAGTTTTCATCCGTTTATTCGAGAAGCGGGGAGAAGTATCAAATATTTCGGCCGTGAGGTGCGGCCATTGGCGTAGGCCTAGTAGGTATTTTAATTACAGAAAATTTAGATGGAGTTTGGGCATCATCAAAATCGATGTGTGCCTGTGGCGTGCTCTCACAAACCCCTGGAAAAAAATTGGTAAAGTTTGGCACAAGTTTTGATGACCGCTCCTTCCAAACCGGAGCATCTCACATGAAGGATCATGGTTTTCCAAAAGGAGACGTGTCAACTCAAACTCCTATGGTCGGTGACTTCATCGTTCGGCCTCATAAAAATTTCCACGGTACGCAATCACCATTATACCACGGGTTTGATTTTCTAGCACATTTCAGGTATCGTTAGCTATATTTAAGACATTTTTTGAGATTAACGTGCATTGTGTGCATAAAAATAAAATTACAACCGGAACTGCATGTGCTGTCGAAAGGGATGAGGATCGCCATTCAATCTGGGAGCATCCAACGGTGCAGACATACAATCCGTGGGGTTTGGGTTCTGGCCAATCAGAAAGCACGACTCACATCGTGGGCGTAGTGGCGGGGTTTGGTCGGCACACGACTTTCATCAACGAACCGTGTGCTATTCGCAAACCAGATTGCATATTTTCGTTCACACATACTGTAATGAGATCGATTAAGTGTGCTACCTCTATGATATAATAATAATAATAATAATAATAATAATAATAATAATAATAATAATAATAATAATAATAATAACAAAAAACAGTTCATATTCATTGCCTGAGCTGACAGCATATCAAGGTCAACATATTAACGGTTCTTACATCAACAGCAAATCGAGCATAGCTCACAAATTCAGTACACGCGACAGTTCTAAATTGAATGAATTAAGTTGCAGGGTAGGCATAAAGACTAGTCTTACGGCTTAATTTCCATAAACATGGGGGAACTCGGGTCATTAAGTTGACCCCGAATGAACTTGGGGTTTTTGATGATTTTACGCTTCTCTGTTGACTGGTGCGCAATCCCTTGGCTGGCAACTCATCAAATTCATCGTACTTGTCCTGATCGGCAACATCGTCGACACCCAGTACCCTTCTCTTTCCATGCATCGCTAAATGGTCGTTCTTATGGAAGGGGTCTTCCACAAAGAAAATCTGGGTAGCATCGCTGGCAAGAATGAACGGGTCCGCGTGTTATGCCATTGTTGTCCTATTAACACATGTCTTCCTGTACTCATCAATCCTTACCTGACCAAGAGGGATCCATGCGCACCTGAATAATGCCACCTTAACTTTCACATAGTCAAGCTCCCAAATCTGTTTGATGGTTCCATAGTATACCCTTTTATCAGCTTCATTTACAGTCATGCATTCTATTTGAACAGAGCTGTTCTTATACGAGGTCTTCTTATCATGTTCCTCAGTGTAGAACGTGTATCCATTTATGTCATATGCTTGGTTTGTCAACACCGTAGGTGATGGCTTTTGTGCCAACCACGTAGCAATGTCATAGATGGATCCTTGTGTCAAACGATTCTTCGGTCATTCGGCATACTTCTTAGTGTGCTCCTTCATCTCCACTTCTAATGAAAGCACCATTGGTAAGAAGCTTTGGCATATCTCCGCCAAGTGTTCTTCGGCATAAGCGATGAGAACTGGGTTGTTAAGAAGTACCATCAAATGGGCTTTCTCTGCCAATTCTCCGGGTGCAGCCATTTGCATGCCAGCAAGGACCGGCTTACCTTTCAGCCTTACCTCGTGGCGAGAGAGGGGCAAACCTATAGGTATTTGTTTCATGTATTCATTGCAAAACTCAACCACCTCCTCTGTAGTATAACCTTGTAGGATGCTTGCCTTTGGATGGTTTCGGTTATGACAAAAGCACTTCAGTATTCCCATGAACCGCTCGAAGGGATACATGTCGCGAAGAAACACAGGACCACAATACTTTATCTCGTCGACAAGGTGAAAAGTGAGATGGACCATGACATCAAAGAATGACAGTGGGAAAAACATCTCTAGGTTGGACAATATTCTTGCAATATCATCTTGCATATTATCCAACTCTTCAGGATCTACAACTTTCTGCTATATTTTATTGAATAAATCACAGAGGTCAATGTGTGTGTTTCTTATATCTTTGTCCATTAGATTCCTGATGGTCACTGAGAGGATTTGTGTCAACATTACGTGGCAATCATGTGACTTCATGTGTCCCAACTTCATTTTACCTGAGATCACATCCACGAGACTTCTGATGTTTGTGCAGTAGGAAGAGGGTGTCTTAACTGACAACAAGTAGGTGAAGAACTGTGTTGCTTCTTTTGTACTGAAATTGTAACTCTGGCGAGCTTTGATGAATTTGTCATCATCTTCTGCGTCACTCTTGCATTGTGATTGATCAACAAGCATATCGAGCCGTGAACCGTCACCATCCTTTCTTTTACCTTTAATCTTGAGCAGAGTACCAAGGATGCTTTCACATACGTTCTTCTCTACGTGCATGACATCGATGCAGTGACGTACACGTAGAATCGCCCAGTATGGTAATTTCTAGAACACCGATTTCTTCTTAAACACTTGATCCTTGGGTGTTAGTTTCATCGTCAAAGGGTGGTTCTTGCCAAGCACAACATTAATTTTTTAGCCATGTTGTGGACCACCTCCCCATCATAGGGTCTTGGGGGCACACCTACCTCTGCCGTACCATCAAATTCAGCTTTCATCTTTCGGTATGGGTGATTCATCCGGAAGAACCTACGATGACGCAAATACACTGTTTTGCGCGAGTTGGGATGTCTTCTGCTAGCTGTCCTCTCCATGCACGTGACACACCCTACATCTCCCCTTGTTTTCTGCCCCAATGTGTTGCCTAATGCCGGCATATCTTGAATGGTGTGCACCAGCATCGCATGTAGATCGAAAATCTCCTTTCTGTAAGCATCATAACATTTTACAGCAGGCGCATCTATCCACATTGTCAGCAGTTCTTCTACCAATAGCTGAAAGTAATGTCGATGTCATTTCCAGGTTGCTTCGGGACTTGGATAATCATTGACATCATAATGTATTTTTTCTTCATACACAACCAAGGAGCTAGGTTATATATGCACAGAAGCACCGGCCATGTGCTGTAATTGGTGCTCATATTGACAAAAGGATTTATCCTGTCAGTACACTCCCCGAGCCTTATACTTCTAGGATCCTTGGAAAAAATTTCAAACTTGTTGTCGATTAATTCCCACTGAGCCCCATCTTTCGGATGCCTCATAAACCTATCCGCAATTCGCTCATCATGATGCACCGCAACCTCTTTTCCTCTCTAGGGTTTGCAAACAAAAGCCTCAACCTTGGAATTAAAGGCAAGTACCAAACAATCTTGAACGGGATTCCTGTCTTGATGTCGTCGTCCAATTTGTACTTGTCCTTTTCTCTCCTGCACTTGTATCGTGCATGCTTGCATGTGGGACATGCACGAAAATCTTTGTACTCACCACTATACAATATACAATCATTCACACAAGCGTGTATCTTCTGTACTTTAAGTTCCAAAGGGCAAACAATTTTCTTCGCTTCATTCGTGCTTCTGGGCAGCACATTATCTTCCGGAAGAATATCTTTGAAAATACCTAAGATCTCTATGAAGCCCTTGTTTGATAGACCGTTTGCTGCTTAAAATCTGAGAAGCGCCAGGGTGGCACTCAACCTGGAATATTACTTTTTGCAGCCTGGATACAATTCTTTCTTGGAGTCCGCATCAACGGTTGGAAGATCCTTGTACCCAATCATATCCTTTTCTGGGACCTCGAAATCTGCAATCATAGCAGCAAAATCTGGCATATCAAGATCGCCGTCATCTGCGTGGACGTCTTGGTTTTCCAGTGGGCATTTTGGCTTTCCGGTGTTCCATTGGTAGCTTGACGCCTCTGCCCAGATGTTAGATTCAACACCCATGTGACACTGATTGGGGTTTGGCATCTCACTGCCCTGGGTATCTTCATCCATGACCTCCTCTTCACCGTGTCTGCTCCAACATGTATATCCATCCATGAATCCCGTAGAGACTAAGTGCATCTGGACATCTGCAACTTCATGTGACTCTATATTGGCACAATCAGTACATGGACACAGGATGTAGTCTGCATCACCAATTCTCCTCTTTGTACTTTCAGCCAAATTCATGAACTCTATCACGCCACTGATAAAATCTGCGGTTTTCCGATTCTTCATCCATCGAGATCATTCCATCTGCAGCAAACAAATGGTAATGAAAAACAAAATAGCAACATTAATACACGGATTAACTACTGCTCAGAGATGCATGCATAAATCACAAGGTTTTATTTTAATAATTACTGAGGGCGCTCCATGTTGTTATCCAGATGTGCAATGACAAAAATTAATGGCCAGTCAATTTACATGCAGAGTACTAGTACAACACTACACTTAGGAATTGAATACCTTAATTAAACCACTCACGAAAAGAATACCTTAATTAATTAGCCGCACGGCGACCTCCACTCAGCAGACAGACAAGCGTGATGCGGCGGCACGCCGAGACAGCAGGGTCGAGGAGCAAAGCTTAGTGTGGCTGCCTCCTGAAGTTAGACCTCCACTATCCCGCCATCGACCGCGATGGATGTGCTCGAATCATGCCGCCGCCGACCTCGATGGTTTAGCTCTCCTATCTCCCGCCGCAGACCGAGGATTGACCTCCTATGACGCCGCCACCGCCCACCGACTGAGGATTGGCCTCTTCTCCAGTAGCCGCTGCCTAGGCCGCCGCCACCATCTCTATATGCAGAGGGGCTATTTTTTTGACAAATATCCGCGGAGCGGCCGTTTACATGGTATCTCACCGTAACTCAATTATATGGACAGGGTAGTACATCGCATACGGTCATGTAATGGCAACCATGTCTAACCTACATTGTCTTCTCACACGGGTTGGTGCGGAAATCGTGTGTGACATTGTAATACCCAACACAAACGACATGTACAAACAGTGTGCCGTATACAACATATATATAGTGCCATTAGTAGTTCCCGACCGTTAGCTTATCTCCACAGTTTCCCCATTTGCCCCAAATCCCTACATAGCCTCCAAATTCCCTCGCATGGTGCTGACATTGGGGGAATGCAGATGAGTGGTGCTAATGGTTTCGGTGCGGCTGCTCCTGCTCGTATCGCCACTGAGAACTTGCCTACGGTCATTAGAAGGCGGGTGTACTACGGATCCGAATCGTCCTGTTAGGTTCCAATCTATCACAATCTTTTTTCGCATGTCCAAAGTATAGATCCTTGCTGAATCTATCTTGAATGACCCCCACCCCCTAGGAAAGCGATCTGCCGCCGGATCCGGAGCTTGACTCCAGACTCCCGTAACACGAGTTCGACTCCGAGTTTTGCGCCACCGAGAAGTAACAAAAGCTGAGTTGTGTGCACGGGCACACTCCCGCTCGATGTGTATGCACGGAGGGATTCGACATTGGCAGGCGGTTTCTCAATTGCCCCTTAGAGGTTAGTGCTAATTAAGTTCATCATTTTACTTTAGTTAATGCCACTGCTCATCCAGAATACTATTTAACATTGGCAGGGATATGAGGCTTGTGCCTTTGTTAACTGGCTGGATGAAGAATGGCATGGCAAGGCTCGGAGTGTTATCACCAAGCTCACAGAAGATAACGTAAAGCTGAAGAAGAAACTGGCTGATCTGGAATGTACAATCAGTACGATGAAGCAAGAAAGAATCAATCACAGGCAACAGATGAAAGCAAGAGACAAGATGGAACTAGCATGTGTAGTTGTGGTTGTCGCATTAGCCATGTTCTATGCGCTGATTGCAATGATGATTAGGGGTTTTGTTTGACAGCATTGCTAAAGCACATCTAGATGTGCTCTAAGTAATGCACATCTAGGTCCTATGCTATTGATGTTAGGCGAAGATTCGTGCAGATATTTTTCAGTGTCTTTTTTCTTTTCCTTTCTAGTTTGATTATTACTGGCTTTATCAATAAGAAGATCTCAATGTATTGCTTGCCAACTATCCTACTCCATTCGTACCGGTACCGATGCATAATCCCAAAACTCGTTCCTTGTTTCTGTCCTGAAAAAGGAAACCAACCAAGTAGCCAATAGGAGCCCTGCGCAACCCCGGGAATTTGGAGCGACTGGGTACAAATAATTGCGGTTGATTATATCAGCGGTTAGATAATACGTCAACCCCCGCTTCAATCCCCGCTTCAATTGGCAGTTCCTCTTCTCTGCATACCCCGCTTAAGTGTCCACCATCTTCATCGTCCCCGGCAGGCCGCGCTACACACTGGCACACACTCTGCAGCCATGTCGAGCGATAGCGAGGACGTCAGTTCGGCCAGCAGTCTGGCGCCCGATGAAAGGTCAACACCGGAATCATCCCGCTCGTCTTCCATGAGTCCGGCGTCGAGCCCAGACCTCGATTATATCCGGTTCATGGAAGGGACACCGCCTCCGGAGTCGTCAGACGACAACCAAACGGACGAGGAGCCGTCAGAGGACGAAGAAGAGTACGACGAGCCCACTCCAGTCGTTGCTTTTCTTTCTGTTACTTCGAAAGTAGCTGCTTCAGATCGAATGACTCTATGAAATTACGTCGATACTTCCACATATTATGGGTAACGTAGGAGACATCCCTATTTTCCCTCGGGGGTCTTAATTACCACTGCTTAGCTTTCAATTTGCCTCTGACCATCAAATTAAATGTGAATAACCCGTCCTCCTCTGGCTTTCAAATTAAGTTCCGAATTAGTAGATGCTGCCAAAGGGAGTGGGGGTGCCATACGCAAAAAGGAAGCGACTCATAGAATGGCAGAGGCAAATAGAGATCTATCAACTAATTTGTTACGACCTAGGATAATAAGCTCATGAGCTTGGTCTTACTTCACCCTAAACGAAAGAAGACTTCCATATCCAAGTTTAGCTCAGACGTAGCTGCCTTCTTTTTGGGCGTGAAGAAGTGTCAAACAAAAATACCCAATAAGCATAAGCATTAGCTCTCCCTGACGATGAGGAGGAATGGTCGAACGAGGAGGGGGAGGACGACGACAGCAATGACGATGATGGCGGCGGCGGTGATGAAAAGCCAATGGTCAGCGCCAAGAAGCGTCCTCACCAGGATAATGTCGCAGGGCCATCCAACAAGAACAACAAGAAGAAGAAGGACTAAATTAAGCAGACTATATATATCTCTGTTTATCCTGCCAATCTCATCGCAGACGGTTAGTAATATATATCCGACAGAGATCTTCTACGTTATCGCCAACAGGTTGGTTTGTTGAACTGTGTGCCCTGACAAGCACACAATTTACAAAGAAAGACTGTATGGGCTGTCTATAATGATTGCACACAATTCTAATTACCGACCTGTTTGCCGGGTATCACACACATCTTGTTACGCTGAATCGTTTGTGTTCACCTCACTCATCGCAAATGGTTCATCGGAGTGAACTATATGCCGTATATCGCACACACCTTGATCTGGTTGCTCATTTCTGTTGTTCTGTCTCATCACATATAATTCGTACAGATCAACCATATGCCCCTCATTGCACACGCAACTATAATCTGAACCCTGTTTGATGTATCATTCATCGCAAACGTTTTGCATCATTTCTGACGGTTTTCATACAGCACAATTTGTGATTATTGCATCGCACATAGTTTCTCGAAGGGTCTCTGATCGTAGTGTCTTGTTTGTAGTAGTGAAGGTTGTGGATTCCCATCAACACCAATGGCAAAGTTGAGTGTAGAAATCGTAACCCTAACGTATCACTTACTCGCCGTAAGACTCCTGCAACATGAGACGTTGCAGCCACGTAGGTCAGTACATTGAATGTACTGGCAAATTCACACCATAGGATAAAAATGAGAATGGCTATCCCTATATGCATATTTGGCTGGTGGAGGCTCTAAGTTTAATTTTTGCATAAAGCTAATTTTTTCCTACAACAAAGGAATAAATTTTATTAAACTAGAAAGTTTGTTGAAATATTGAGAAGGTAACCTCAACTCAATCCCAAAATTAAAAGTTAAATAACCCAACAAGTTAATTAAGTAAAATGACAAGATCAAATCAATAATCCAAGTACCAGATACTCAAGATGTCCATAACCAGGGACATGGCTAACCATGATTAGTTTGTACACTCTTCATAGGTTTGCGCACTTTTCCCCACAAGACTCGATCTCCTCCGTTGTATTTCTCGCACTACATGGTGTTTGAGAAACGGATGACCGAGACACAGTCTTTCCGAAGAGATCCCCTTAACCGATAGATAGGCCGAGACACCTACATTCCCCTACATCTGCTAGCCCGTCATGGAAAGGATTCCCACAACTTACTCAACTATGCCAGAGCCCATAATGGCTTGTGGCTACACACGAAAGTTGCAGGCATGAATAATTTTATTATCCCCTTGAGCCTGGGTGGCATTCCAATAGGATGATCACACGGATACCCCGGGATCTCCTTGGACAACACTGGATTTCCAAGGTGCTCGGGCAAGCCACTGGTATCCCCAGGGTGCCCCAACCAATCCACCCAGATGTGTATGTCGGATCACGGGTTCTGGCCAAACCCTCAAGGTTCGAACACTGGGTTGTGCGCGAAGGTTTTCTCCCTATCGGTCCACGCCCTAGCTTGCTAAGATCTCACGGATGAACTCGACGAACTCGCAAGAGAGACACAAGATTTATACTGGTTTGGGCCACCGTTGTGGTGTAATACACTACTCCAGTGTGGTGGTGGTGGATTGCCTCTTGGGCTGATGATGAACCATACAATGGAAGGACAACCTCGTGAGGTTGAGGTGTTCCTGTGCTTGGCGAACTTGTGCGGGTGAGATGTCTCTGAATCAGCCCTTCTTCTCCACTTATGGTGGTGGCTAGTCCTACTTATATAGGCCCTGGTCCTCTCCCCAAATATTGAGCGAGAAGGGAGCCAACAACGGCCAATTCGAAAGGGGACAGCTAGTACAAGCTATCCTGACAAAAGGTGGTCTTCGCCTGCCAAAGGTTCTGGTGATGACGCTGTAACATCCCAAATTTTCAATTTGGAATGTTATGCATAGATCATTCATGCATATCATATTTTATTGCATATCATTTCTCGATCCTCAAAATCCTAAGCAACTCAAGGACCCTCGGAGAGAGTTGGGGATTTCCCTATTTTCATATTTGAGTTTTATCAAATATTGAAACGAGGATTGTTGGTTTTAATCCTTTTTCCCTCCGAAAATATTTCATATTAAAATATATGAGAGGAGATAATATGACTTCTCCAAAGTAATTGAAATATTGGAGGAAAATATTAAAATCAAATATTGGATTTTATTTGGAGTTTATTGCTATTTTATTTAAATAGAAAACTTGCACGTTTTTCAAAGTTGCATTTTAGGGCCAAGAAAATGGTCAACTTGTTCTAAATATTTTATTTAGATGGTGAAAATTTGTTTTGGCATTTTTAGATTTTTGTTTTATTTTCTAGGATTTATTTAAGTTTTGGCGAAATTATTTTAAAAAGTCTCCAGCGCCCGACTGGGCCGAAGCCCAGCCGAGCCAGCCCAACCGCCCCGCGCCTCGTCTCCTTCCAGGAGACCGCGAGCGCCGCCGCCCGATGTCGAGTCCTGCCGGGACTCTTTCCCCGCGCCGCCTTGCCCCCTCCCCCAAGCTAGCCCCCTCCCTCCTATATATACGCCGCCCCCGCCCCCGACTCCACCACCGCCGAACGGGCCGCCCGCCGAACGCGGCCGCCTAGCGCCGCGCCACCGCTGCCGTCGTCGGCCCGCCGCCCAGCGCCGCGCCGCCGCCTGCCGCCCCGTGCCACCCGCCGCCGCAGCCGAACCTCGCCGGAGCCACCCCGCCTCGCCGGACCTTGCCGGAAGTACAAGCCGTCGTTCGGTTTTATTTTTAAACTGATCCAGTTTTTTTAGAAAACCCTAGGTTCGTTTTTTTAGAATAGATCGGTTTTATTTTTTTTCCGGTTTAGTTTATTTAGAGGACATTCGTCCGTATGTTCATTTTAACGAATGGTGTCCACTCTTTAGCCATAGACAGCGAACATTTGTTCGTTGGCCTGTTCATCAGTTTTTCTTTTTCTCGGATTTTCTGCGATTATTTTCGATCATGATTTCTGATCCGATTTTTGTTTTAGTTCATCTTTTTGCTCGTTTATCGGAATCAGACGTGCGTGGGGCGTGCCAGCCTGCCGCTGGTTGCTCCGCTCAGGTTTTTCGACTTGGCAGGGACAGACCCATGCACCAGCGTCGTGCCGACATGAGGAGGCCCCGTGGGAGGCGATGATTGAGCAGGTAGTAATCATAGGTAGATTAAACATGAGAGTAGCAGGCTTAAATAAGTTCATGGGAGATACGTGCCACTGGGTCAGGCCCAAGCGGCTTGGGGATGATGCAACCCGAGGGGCGCTCCCAACAAGGTAGGCTAAAGACATAAAAAAGGGATACATGCCATAGGGAAGGACCCACGCGGCCTAGGAATGATGTAGCACGAGGGGTGCTCCCAGCTACATGAGCTTGAAAAAATGTCACCTGGTTATGTTGATGAAGGAGAGTTGGGGGCAGCTGAAGGTGCGCAGCGAAGGGGTTGCTCCTCACGAGCCAATGGGGCCCTAAGCCTCAGGAGGCTCTAGGGGCTCAGGTGGTTCCTTGAGGGACGTCTCCATATCAATCAAGACGGCGTGGTGCCTGGCCTCCTGAGCCACTAGGACACGCCGCAAGTTGCGTTGGTAGGCGGACGACACACTCGGCAAGCCGAAGGGCATGCGAATGTAGCTGTGCGGTGGGCCCTCGCAGCATCCTACGCGCGAAGACCAGAAAAGATCCCGAGAGGCGGCCGTGTTGAGCCGTGGAACATCGATGCTGACGCGTAGCCCGACATCCTCGCTTGCATGGGAAGCTGCGCCTCGTAAGTGGCGGTCGCCGTGCATGGCCCTTGCTTCTTGCAATTCCTGGGTGGTCTTGGTGATGAACTCCTGAACGGTGGGTGATCCTTGCTGTCGGTGTCAAAACCGGCGGATCTCGGGTAGGGGGTCCCGAACTGTGCGTCTAAGGCGGATGGTAACAGGAGGCAGGGGACATGATGTTTTACCCGGGTTCGGGCCCTCTTGATGGAAGTAAAACCCTACGTCCTGCTTTATTTATTCTTGATGATATGGGTATTACAAGAGTTGATCTACCACGAGATCGAAGAGGCTAAACCCTAGAAGCTAGCCTATGGTATGATTGTATGTTGTCCTATGGACTAAAACCCTCCGGTTTATATAGACACCGGAGGGGGCTAGGGTTACACAAGGTCGGTCACAAAGAAGGAGATATCAATATCCATACTGCCTAGCTTGCCTTCCACGCCAAGTAGAGTCCCATCCGGACACGAGACGAAGTCTTCAATCTTGTATCTTCATAGTCCAACAGTCCGGCCAAAGGATATAATCCGGCTGTGTGGATACCCCCTAATCCAGGACTCCTTCAGTAGCCCCCGAACCAGGCTTCAATGATGACGAGTCCGGCGTGCAGTGTTGTCTTCGGCATTGCAAGGCGGGTTCTTCTCCATATTTCAAACGTTTGTAAAGCAGTGTATGGTCCCATAAATGTTTGGACCTCTTGGCTTCTCTGCCCAATAAGGGCTATCTCCCACGCGTTGAATGAATACGAGGCGCCAGGGAATTTTTACATTCGCCCCCTAGCCAGACAAATAAATTGTCTATTAAAAGGACGGGGATCCTCAGATCTGATCCATACCATTCTCCCCCAGCGAGAATCCATCAGAGCGCGCTTCGGAAAGATCCATTCCAGCATGGCCGACCTCCGCAGCTCCTCCTCTCGCCCCCGTAGCCCTAAGCCCGGTGATTGGGAGAGGTGTTCAGTCCCACACAGTCGATTAGTCGAACTGCAGACTAAGGGATTTCTCCCTCCGGCATATATGGTGCCCGTCCGAGCCGGGCTCGCCACCTATAATGGCGGGGAGCAAGCGGAGAGCTTCCCTAGCCCCTCTATAGGGGAGCGGGTATGCCTTGTCCCCTATCTATTGAGGGGACTCGGATTTCCGATTCATCCGTTTCTCCGCGGGCTCCTGGAGTTTTACGGCCTCCAATTACACAATTTCACCCCTGCCTCCATTCTGCATATCGCCGGCTATGTTGCTCTCTGCGAGTTGTTCCTGGGCTGCGAGGCTCACTTCAAGCTGTGGAAAAGGCTATTTTGCATCGTCCCTCGCACACAGAGGGGGTCACTTTATCAAGTGGGCGGAACCGAAATATGGCGCATCGCCGAAACCGGATACCTGTCTGGTACTCCGAAGAAGACATCCAAAGACTGGCCTTCGGAATGGTTTTATATGGAGGACGTCCCCCTTCCGGACCCTGTTCGGCGGGGCCTTCCTGAGTTCAGCAATGCCCCTCTGAAGAAACGCCGAAGTTGGCGCCCACGGAGCCCCCAGGTAGAAGACAATGGAGAAGTCCTCTACCTGATGAACCGGATTAAAGCACTGGCTCAATCAGGATTGACAGTAATCGAAGTTATGTCGATTTGCATAATGCGGGGAGTGCAACCACTTCAATATCATGGGCACCCCTTGTGGTGTTTTCACAGGGCGGATGATGCCACCCGCTGTGGGCGTAAGGGTCTGGACAATGCTGTCGCTTTAGTAAAAAAATGTCCGAATTGTTCAAGGGAGAGGAAGAGGAGTTCATCCACATCAAGCCACGGGATGGATTCTCCATGTACAATCCTCCAAGATGGGTAAGTTATATCTCCTTACTCCCATTTTCCCACATTCTTGGTCATAAATATTCACCTTGCCACTTTGCGGCAGGAACTGTGAAAAGCCATAAAGGAGGTCAGCAGCACTTCTCCACAACCCGAGGACCCTGAATGGCCCTCGACTCTGGACTCAAAGTAGATCTGGTTATATTCGTGGAGCCGATAGACCGGCAATTCTATCAGTTAAGCTGCGATGATGCCATGGTGGCCATTACAGCCGACTATCCCAGACTGCTTCCTGCATCGCACGTAAGAAAACCAAAAAATCCCAATTCCAAAAACTAGGATCCCCTATTAGACACTTCACCTACCATATGCATATGGCATTTTTACAGGGAAGGCATTCGGGACGCCCTGCCGAACCCACGGCAACTTGCCAACAAGAGGCAGCGAGGCCAGGCAGGCCGAAAAGGAAGGCGGTCAGGACGAAGACGCCGGCGCAAAGGTATAATAGAAACCCCGCTCCGTGGTTGTCATCTTTCTCAAAATGTAACAACGCCCGTGTTTCTTTAACAGAAAAACGCTCGCCGGAATATGTCCGGCGATCTTGCTAATCACGCTTCCACCAGTTGGGCGCCAGGACCGGACATAGAGGCGGAAGCCGATATGGGGCGGGCACCGGATAATCCCTCGACAGAGGATGCAGATAGATTAACTGCTACAAACTCAGAAGTGGAAAGCGCCATGAATCATAGGCGCTGCCGGGCCATACTTCGTGATCCTTGTTTCTCACCAGAGGCATTTGATGCCTTCAATTCTGGAGAGGCGTACCTCCGTGCTGCTCAAGATGGTCTAGCCAGAGCCACGGATCAGTATGTAAAGGATGTACGAGTAAGTAAATCTGACGATTTATATGTATCAGTAGCCCCTGAGACTGGAAACAGTTAGCAGAACTGATTTAAGGATCATCTTTATTCTGCAGGTTCTTACAGAGAAGAATACTAGGCTGTCACAGGAGCTGGAGGAATGCAAGACCCAACTGCGGGCCACTATTGCTGCATTGAAGGAACCGAAAAAGTCTCCCGCTGGTAACATTTACTTTAAACAATGATGGTTACCATATAGTGTGCGGCATGGCTGCAGATCTAACAATAGATGTTGCAGATGAATCCAGAGAAAATCCGGAGGACCAACATGTCGTGCGACAGCTAGAGGCTGGCAAACGCGTGCTGACTGAGGTTAGGCGGGAGAAAAACAATCTCCAAGATGCCAATATCAAGCTGAGCGTGGAACTAGAAGACGTTCGAGCCCAGCTTGCAGACTCCGAGGAGAATAAGCGGCTTCGGCGCGGCATTTTCAGTAAGTGCTTAAATGAATCCTTTTGAAGGAGTTCGGCGAAGAAACCGACTAACAGCATTATGTCTATAGGTATGCTGACGGGTCGTCCCGCGGAGGAAATGCCCGGGTCTGCGGGTGATCTTCTATCCGAGCTCTCGCATTTGCACGAGCAAGTTCGGCAGGTGATGCAAGGCGTTGCCCATGCCTTGTGGCCATCCGTCTCCCTGCTAGAAGGCGTTGCAGAGCTTACAAAGAAGCTCAAGGGAGCACGGCGGCGCTTCCGATTATGGAAGATATCGGCCTGCCGTCAAGGTGCCAGAGAAGCCTGGGCCATGGTGAAGACGTGGTATACCAAGGCTAACCCAAATCACATGGCCGAGGTCGGACCTGTGGGGCCCGACGGAAGAGAGATCCCCGTTAGCTTAGTTTATGGGCAAGTAGAATTAGCCGCAAAGTATTCCCAATAGGATTGTGGGCTAGACCGCCTGTTGGATGGTATAGAAGAAGAATTTAGTCAGTCTGCATGACTATGTAATTGAAGTGACATGTATAATGCCTTCTAGCCGGATTGTAGATCATTTGTCATGGCGAACCTTTTCGCTTCAACCTCTGGACCCAATAGTCCGGAGTGTATCCGAATACCCTCTTAGTTATATAAGAACTGGGGTATGCATGGACACCAGGCGTAGGGGTCATTAGTGCTTGAACAGACAAGTGCCCAACTAGTTATGTTATATTACATGGGTAGTAGGAAACATCTTACAGGGAGAATAGTTCCGTTAAGGGTTCCTTTCCCTGGGTACGCATGCCCTAAAGTGCATGTCCGGACTGCGATGGGAAACGCAGGAAAAAACATCTGGGGGCACATATGGAAAATAAATAAAAATCATCTTTTGTTCACCGACCGAATATTCCCTTAAGAACGCTAGATTTCGGCTTCACCCAGTCTGAGGTACACATCCTGCTGACCCGGCAGTAACAATCGCAGAGGTGCTCCCCTTATGCCCTAGCCGAATTAAGGGAAACGTAGGGCATAAATACAAGAGCCAGGCAACCCAGCTTGGCCAAAACTTAAGTCATATCGATGCATATAATGGCGAAAAAAGGAACATGCGGAAGTATAACACATGTGCGGGGCATGAGACCCAGATAAATAATTAAGCTTCTGTGAAAGAAGCCCCCAGGTATGGTGAGCGCGGCTAGCGCATCTATAATGTGCAAGCGAGGCACAAGTTGGCCCTTGAAGGCCTAGAGAAAGAATAAAAGAAAGGAAGAAAGAAAAACAAGACAGATAATGTATATGCAAAAAATGGACAGAGGAAGGGGACGAACAGAGAGTCCGACGCTAGGCGTAGAATCTTCGGAGCCTGGCCGCGTTCCATGGGTTCGGCTCGAGTCGATTAGTCGATGCATCCCGCAGTCGGTACACTCCACCGGTCAGAACTTGGTCAATAATGAACGGACCTTCCCATTTGGGCTCGAGCTTGTTCTTTTTCTTATCCGGCAGGCGTAGAACTAGTTTGCCAACATTATAAGTTTTGGCCCGTACTTCTCTGCTTTGGTATCTGCAAGCCTGTTGCTGATAAAATGCGGAACGGGCTTTTGCTACGTCGCGCTCCTCCTCCAGGGTGTCCAGACTGTCCTGCCGATCGAGCTCGGCTTCTCTTTCTTCGTACATGCGCACTCGAGGTGAGTCATGAATTATGTCACAGGGCAAGACCGCCTCTGCGTCGTACACCATAAAGAAGGGTGTATATCCGGTACTACAATTCGGCGTGGTCCACAGCCCCCAGAGTACGGAGTCGAGCTCCTCTACCCAGTGCGTGTTAGACTCCATTAAGGAACACACTAATCTGGGTTTAATGCCGCTCATTATAAGACCGTTTGCTCGCTCAACTTGGCCGTTTGTTTGTGGGTGATAGACTGAAGCGTAATCGAGCTTGATGCCCATTTTGCTGCACCAGAGTTTTACCTCATCGGCCGTTAAGTTCAGGCCGTTGTCAATGATGATGCTGTGGGGGACGCCATAATGGTGTACAACCCCGGATATGAAGTCTATCACCGGTCCGGATTCGACTGTTTTAACAGGTTTGGCCTCTATCCATTTGGTGAATTTATCCACCATGACCAGTAAGTATTTTTTTCTTGTGGGTTCCCCCTTTAAGGGTCCAACCATGTCAAGCCCCCAGACCGTGAAGGGCCACGTAATGGGGATTGTTTGGAGGGTGGTGGGTGGCATGTGGCTTTGATTTGCAAAGAGCTGGCAGCCGGCGCAACATTGGACCAAGCCATGTGCATCTGCCCGGGCCATTGGCCAATAGAATCCTGTACGGAAGGCCTTGCTTACAAGAGCCCGGGCTGCGGCGTGGTGACCGCCGAGTCCAGCGTGAATTTCTGCCAAAAGGTTCCGCCCTTCCTCTTCGGAGATGCACCTTTGAAGGACTCCGATAGTGCTTTTTTTATACAGTTCTCCCTCATGGACCCTGTAGGCCTTAGATCGCCGCACTATGCAGCGTGCCTCATTTTGGTCCTCCGGAAGTTCCTGCCTAGTTAAGTAGGCAAGGAATGGTTCTGTCCATGAGGCTATGATGGACATTATTATGTGGGCTGAAAGGTGTTGTTTCGGTGGTGGAGCCTCCGATTATGTCAGAGTGCTCGGTATCGAGTGTTGTGGCCGGTTCCGGACTAATATTGCTAGTGTCCCCCTCCCATACCACGGATGGCTTAAACAACCTCTCTAAGAAGATATTGGGGGGACCGCATCGCGTCTTGCACCGATGCGGGCAAGGATATCCGCCGCCTGATTGTTTTCCCGAGCCACACGGTGAAATTCGAGCCCCTCAAACCGAGATGACATCTTTAGGACGGCGTTACGATAGGCCGCCATCTTCGGATCCTTGGCATCAAAGTCTCCATTTATTTGGGATATTGCAAGGTTCGAATCCACATGCACCTCCAGGCGCTGAATGCCCATGGAAACTGCCATCCGAAGACCATGTAACAGGGCTTCGTATTCGGCTGCATTTTTGGAGTCTGTATGCAGTATCTGTAGTACGTATTGAACTGTATCTCCGGTTGGGGACATCAGGACGACGCCAGCCCCCAGTCCAGCCAGCATTTTGGATCCGTCGAAGTGCATAATCCAATTGGAGTATGCGCCGTGCTCTTTAGGGAGTTCGGCTTCCGTCCATTCGGCGAAAAAGTCGGCCAATACTTGCGATTTAATGGCTCGCCGAGGTTTGTATGTTATGTCGAACGGGAGGAGCTCAATGACCCATTTGGCAATCCGGCCCGTGGCATCGCGGTTGTTAATAATGTCATTGAGTGGCACCTCCGAGGCTACTGTAATCGAACACTCTTGAAAGTAGTGTCGCAGTTTCCGGGATGCCATGAATACCGCATAGGCTATCTTTTCATAATGTGCGTACCGTGAATTGCATGGAGTGAGGAAAGTGGATACATAATATACCGGCTTTTAAAGAGGGAATTTATGTCCGTCCGCTTCTCGTTCGACGACGAGTACTGCGCTTACAACTTGATGGGTTGCCGCAATGTATAATAGCATTGGTTCGCCGATGTTTGGTGCGGCCAGGATTGGGTTGGTTGCCAGTATGGCTTTTATTTCTTCCAATCCGGCTGTGGCAGTGTCCGTCCACTTAAAGTGTTCGGTGCGCCGAAGGAGGCGATAAAGGGGTAATGCCTTTTCTCCTAAGCGGGAGATAAAGCGGCTTAGAGCCGCCACGCATCCAGTTAACTTTTGGATTTGTTTGAGGTCTGTTGGGGTAGCCAATTGTGACAAAGCTCGGATTTTGGCCAGATTAGCTTCAATACCTCTACTGGAGACAATGAAACCCAGGAGCTTTCCGGCTGGTACACCGAAAACGCATTTTTCCGGATTGAGCTTGATGTCGTATGTTCGGAGGTTGTCGAATGTGAGCCTCAAGTCGTCTATCAAAGAGTCGACGTGTTTGGTTTTGACGACCACATCGTCTACGTATGCCTCTACTATTTTGCTGATTTGTTTCTCCAGACATGTCTGAATCATGCGCTGATATGTTGCGCCGACGTTTTTGAGCCCAAAAGGCATTGTGTTGAAACAGAAGGGACCGTATGGTGTGATGAATGCCATTGCAGCTTGGTCGGACTCCGCCATCTTGATTTGGTGGTAACTGGAGTATGCATCGAGGAAACACAATGACTCGTGTCCTGCGGTAGCATCAATAATTTGATCGATGCGGGGGAGGGGGAAGGGATCCTTTGGGCAAGCTTTATTGAGGTCCTTGAAATCGACACAAAGGTGCTAGAATTTATCCTTCTTTGGTACCATCACCAAGTTTGCTAGCCAGTCCGGGTGTTTTATTTCTCTGATGAATCTGGCCTCCAATAACTTGGCTAGTTCCTCTCCCATGGCCTGTCTCTTAGGTTCGGAGAAACACCGAACAGCTTGCTTGACCGGCTTGAATCCCTTTAGGATATTGAGGCTATGCTCGGCCAGCCTGCGTGGGATTCTTGGCATGTCTGAGGGATGCCAGGCGAATATGTCCCAATTCTTGCGCAGGAACTCTCGTAGTGCAGCGTCCACGGCGGGGTTTAACTGTGCCCCGATGGAGGTTGTTTTTGTAGGGTCCCTTGGGTGGACTTGGAATTTGACAATTTCATCCGCTGGTTCAAAAGAGGTGGACTTGGATCTCTTATTGAGTATCACGTCATCCCTGTCCACTGTGGAGCGTAGCGTGGATAATTCCTCGGCCGAGAGGGCTTCGGATAATGCCTCGAGGGCCAGTGTGGCTATTTTGTTTTCGGCGCGGAGTGTTGTGTCCGGATCACTAGCGAGGCTGATGATTCCGTTGGGCCCGGGCATTTTGAGCTTCATGTACGCATAATGGGGTACAACTTGGAAGATCATGAACGCCTCACGTCCTAAAAGGGCGTGGTATCCACTGCTGAACGGGGCCACTTGAAATATAATTTCTTCGGACCTATAGTTCTCTGGCGTACCGAATACCACATCTAGTGTGATTTTCCCAGCGCATCATGCCTCCCGACTGGGTATGATTCCCCTGAAGGTTGTGCTACTTTGCTCAATACGGTTCCAGTCTATTTCCATTTTTTGAAGAGTTTCCTCATAGATGAGGTTTAATCTGCTGCCGCCGTCCATGAGTACTTTGGTGAGTCGAAAGCCGTCCACAATTGGACTGAGGACCAGTGCGGCTGGTGCTCGGGCTGTTCGGAATTTAGGTTCGTCACTGGCATTGAAGGTAATGACCGTGTCACTCCATGGGTTTATTGTTACTACGTGGCAGATTTCGGCCATGCTGCGGAGTGTTCACTTGCGCCTATTATTTGACGTGAAGGTCTCAAAGACTGTTAACACTGTATTGTTATCCATGGGATGGTGCTCTGTGGCATTTGGGATAAGAAGATCCTCACCACTTTTGGCCACCCGCCGGAGTATCCAACATGCTCTAAAGCTATGCATTGGTATTGTGTCCGTTGTACTATGAATTTTGTAGGGTCCGTTAAGCCATCCCTCTAGTACGGTTCCATGCCCTGTAGAGGGTTTTGATTCTTTCTAATGAACTCGGGTGTCTTATGATAGTGCACCCTTTTACCTCGGACTGGGTGCGTATACGGAGCCGGATTATCCCAAAATTTTATTTCGGTTTTCCAGGCACTTTCCATCGCACAGTACTTTCATACTATGGACGCCAAGTCGGCGAAGCGTGATATGTCACGGCGACTTATGGCATTAAGGATTCCCTTGTTCGTGCAGTTATTGCAGAAAAGTGAGACTGCGTCTTCCTCGCGGCAGTCCTTCACCTTGTTCATCACAAGGAGGAATCTGGCCCAATAATGATGTATTGTTTCATAGGGCTCTTGCCTAATGTGGGAAAGATCATTTATGTCTGGGTGGGTGGGTGGATTTGAGTCCGGACCCCTACCCGATCTGAGACCCAGGGGCCGAGGGGTTTCCGATCTTGGAAGTTCGGATTCCGGTATGTTGCCCGATGAGTTTGGCTCGTTGCCTGACTCTAGGTTCAGGGTTTGGGTGATGCCCTCCCGTAAACGGCTATCCGGCTCAGAGAGCTCAGGAATTCGGACATAGTTAGTCTTAAAGATAGAGGGAGGATCGCCGCATTGTTCCTCCACCAACGCAACATGATGGGTGACCGGTGGAGAGTTAATCTCCCTTTGATCGGGTTTAAGCCCAATCCGATCATAGTCCGTAGTGACTCCCAAGGCGGCGATGCGATCCAAGAGCTCGTTTAGGGAGGAGAGCTCCATTGGATCCATCTGCTCGGCGAATTCCGAGCCGACGTGGAGGCTGTTTTTGATGACCCGAGAAGTCATCGTTGGTGCAACGGCCGAACAGGCAGTCATGACGAAACTGCCCAACCGGAGAGTTTGGCCGACAGCCAGAGCTCCCCCAGCGGTAATGTTGTTTTTAACAACGAGATGAGGAATCCTTCCTTACGGCGACGTCACAGAGGAACTCTCAATGAAAGCACCAATGTCGGTGTCAAAATCGGCGGATCTCGGGTAGGGGGTCCCGAACTATGCGTCTAAGGCAGATGGTAACAGGAGGCAGGGGACAGGATGTTTTACCCAGGTTTGGGCCCTCTTGATGGAGGTAAAACCATACGTCTTGCTTGATTTATACTTGATGATATGGGTATTACAAGAGTTGATCTACCACGAGATCGGAGAGGCTAAACCCTAGAAGCTAGCCTATGGTATGATTGGATGTTGTCCTACGGACTAAAACCCTCCGGTTTATATAGACACTGAAGGGGGCTAGGGTTACACAAGGTCGGTTACAAAGAAGGAGATATCCATATCCGTACTGCCTAGCTTGCCTTCCACGCCAAGTAGAGTCCCATTCGGACACGAGACAAAGTCTTCAATCTTGTATCTTCATAGTCCAATAGTCCGGCCAAAGGATATAATCCGGCTGTCCGGATACCCCCTAATCCAGGACTCCCTCACTTGCCTTGTGCCCTCCTGAGGGAAACATGCCATGAAGCACGCCTCCAAGTGGTGCCCAAGCGCCTCCCTCATGATGTGGGCAAGGTCTGAGGCCTTCCAGAAAAAAGCCCCCAAGCCCTACCCGAGAAGGGCGCCGGGCGCGCCTTCCTATGCGATGGAGGGAGGCACCCCTGGAGCGGGCGCTGATCCTGACAAGGCTCCGGTTGTGACGCCACCCTCCTGAGGTCCTGCGTGTCGCAGCTGCTTCTTCTTCTAGGGTATGGCCTCAGGAGGGCCCTCGCCCTTGCTGTCAGGGTTGTCGATTGTTGCATCTTGGAAGGCACGCTTGAGGGAGCACACCACATCTCTTTCTTCACATGGGACCATTATGATCCCACCGCTTCCTGGCATCTTGAGGACATTGTAGCTGTGATGGGCCACCGCTATGAACTTGAGGACATTGTAGCCGTGATGGCATTGTACGCCAGACGGATGTGCGCGACATCAAAGTTGATGAGCTCGGTGCGATAGTTCTTGCGTTCCCCGAAGGTGACAGGGAGGTGGACCTGCCCTATCGGTGTGGTGGAACCATCGGTTACTCCTGAGAAAGGCTTGGTAGGCTGAAGCTGGTCATATGGCACTTGGAGGCTGTCGAACGTGTCGACTGACAGGACATTGAGCCCTGCGCCGCCATCGATGAGGGTCATGGTAACTTGCACGTTGCTGATGACTGGGGAGCAAAACATCGGGAGGGCGCCAGCGGTAGCTGTGCACTTGAACTGGTCTGCCAAGTTGAACGTGATGGGGCACTGGGACCATCTGAGCGGGCGTGTGGCTTCGAGCTTGGGGAGGACTACATTCACTTCACGAGCAAACTTCTTGAAGATACGCAGTGAGGCTGGGGCCTGGGCTCTGCCCAAGAAGAAGGCGATAGCACGCGGTTCCTGGAAGCCCCCAACCCCCTCGTCTTGATGGTGTTCGTCATTCCTTCTTGGCGACAACAGCAGTGGAGGGAGCCCAGAGTTGCCTTGAGGATGATCCTCACGAGGCTGATCCCTCCAGGCGCCCTCGCGAGGCGGATCCTACCAGCGGTCCTCGCGAGGCCGGTCGTGCCACTCCTGGCACGGGCCACGGTCGTCCCAGCGTCCGCCACCACGTCCTCCTCCTCGGTCGTAGCCCCGGTCACCGCGCTCGGGGCGTCGACCGAAGTGTCCTTCGCGAATGGCTCTGAGCTCTTGACAGTCGCTGGTGTTGTGGGTGTTCAGGTTGTGGAAGGCGCAGAATGGACGGCTCCTCTTAGATGACTCTGGTTGGTCTCTACCATGCTTGGTGTCTGGTTCCGCTGCGAGCACGGCTGCTCCCTTGCGCTTTACATCCTTGGCTTTAGTCTTCTTCTCCTCTGGGTCCGCAGCAGGGAGCTCGAGGAGGGAGAGGCGCCCCTCCTCAGCTCTGGCACACTTGGTTGCGATGTTGAACAGCTCCAGGGTCGGGCACATCTCTTCATGGATGGCGAGCTCCTCCTTCATCTTGACGTCGCGGACACCGTCAGAGAATGCTGAGATGATGGCCTCGTCGGTCACCTTGGGGATCTTGATCCGTGCATTGTTGAAGCGCTGAATGTACTTCTGCAGGGTCTCTCCTGATTGCTGCTTGATGCGGCGCAGGTCACCCGCGACCGCAGGGCGGTCGCGAGTGCCCTGGAAGTTGGCTATGAAGCGGTTGCACATCTCGTCCCATGAGGAGATTGAGCCTGGAGGCAGGTTCAGGAGCCAGTAGCGGGCGCCTTCCTTGAGAGCCATGGGAAACCAGTTCGCCATGACATTCTCGTTGCCGTTGGCCGCTTAGATGCTCAGCTCGTAGAGCTGCAAGAACTCCGCGGGTTTGAGGGTGCGGTCGTAGCGAGGAGGCAGATCCAGTTTGAACTTGCCCGACCAGGCGACGCCACGCAGCTCGGGGGTGAAAGCGCGGCAGTCGGCTATGGTCACCAGGACCCGCCTTGGGCGTGGAGCATGGTCTTGATGGGGTCCGTGCCCTGCCGCTACAGGTGGTGCACGGTCTTGCCGCTGCAGCCGGTCCTGGCGCGGTGGCGCGAGGAGCGGTGGAGCGTTTTCTTGCGGTCGAGGGACTTCTTGACATCTTCTTTCTTCACGCGCGGGCGCGGGATGTGGCGGGTCGCGTTGCGGAGCCACACGTCTTGGCGCCAGGGCGCCGTCTTGGGGCAGAGGAGGTGGAGGCGCTCCGTGAGCTACGTTTCCCATAGCTGGCGGAGAGAGGGGCGGCGCAGGAGAGCCCCCTGCGGCGCGGACAAGCTCGGCGATGCGGTCGAGCCAGTCCTCGTAGAGGTCCTTGACCGGGCGATAGCGCAGGAGCTCGTGCGCCATGAGAAGCGCGGCCCGTGAGTCCATGGGAGGGCGCGTCCATGGCAAGAAGAACCGGCCGAGGTCAGCGATGGAGTGGCGGTGCGGCCGTCCCGCCACACTCAGGGGTGCAACGAGGATGCTTGCTGCTTGTTCCCCGCCGGGCCGGTGGCGGCGTTGGCGGCAGGCGACGGGGAACGACAAGGTGGCCCGCCGACAGGAGTCTTCTAAGCTACGTGGGCGGCGAGGGAAGCCCAGCGCTCAGCACGAGCGTTGCGCGCGTCTACCATGGAGACGATGGAGCGACAGAGCGCGCAGCGACGGAAGGAAGCTTCGGCGCACCCCTACCTGGCACGCCAAATGTCGGATCACGGGTTTCGGCAAAACCCTCAAGGTTCGAACACTGGGGTGTGCTCGAATGTTTTCTCCCTATCGGTCCATGACCTAGCTCGCTAAGATCTCACGGATGAACTCGACGAACTCGCAACACAAAGACACAAGATTTATACTGGTTTGGGCCACCGTTGTTGTGTAATACCCTACTCCAGTGTGGTGGTGGTGGATTGCCTCTTGGGCTGATGATGAACCATACAAGGGAAGAACAGCCTCGTGAGGTTGAGGTGTTCCTGTGCTTGGTGAACTTGTGCGGGTGAGATGTCTCTGAATCAATCCTTCTTCTCCACCTATGGTGGTGGCTAGTCCTACTTATAGAGGCCCTAGTCCTCTCCCAAAATATTGAGCGGGAAGGGAGCCAACAATGGTCAATTCGAAAGGGGACAACTAGTACAAGCTATCCTGACAAAAGGTGGTCTTCGCCTGCCAAAGGTTCTAGTGATGACGCCGTCCTGGGCTCCATGGTGACCTCCGCCTTGCCGTCCTTCTAGTCTTGGTCTCGTTGCACCAATATGGAAACCTTTCCTTGATGCCTCCGTACTCCGCGCCTGCGCTTGCCCCCTTAGCACCAAAGAGGAAACAAGGACATTGCGCGCGTTGGCGCCCGCCTAGTCTCGATCGTCATGGGTCACATCACGAGGACCTCACGAGGTTTTACTTGCGTTGATCTCTCCTCCCCTCATGAGCCTGCCTAGCGAGGCTGCTCCTGAGGAGGTCTTGTGTCGTCCGCCTCGCAAGGCTTGGCCCCTCGAGAGGGTCTTGAATGCCTTGTTAATGAAGATGGGTCGTACAGACCTGCCATCCCAGCCATGCCGTGGGCCACAGGCAGGCAAGTCTGGGGACCCCCGTTCCCAGAACGTTGACAGTGTATTAAAGTAGCCACCTTAAGTTAACCCTTAGATATAAATAACTCTCACATCTTTCATGAATCTCATAAAACCAAACCACGTCTACGAGCATAGCATAGCAGTATATGCATCAACTACTTCCGAAATACCCACATGTTAAGACATCCTACTCATGCAATGTTTGAGGTTGAAACTAATGCATAAAAACTGGGTATGAAAAATATGATCAAAGTGTGAACTTGCCTTGTACTGTCGATGAAGATGATTCACACTCATAACTCCTGATAGTTCTACTCGTCACACTCCGGTCAATCTATCGTAAGCAAGCAATTGCATACATAAGCAGTCATGCAAAAGAATTGAAGAAAAGATCTCGGAAAACTTCAAAAACAAGAAAATAACTCTTGCAACAGAAAACAATTTCTAACTGTACCAAAATTGGGTGGATTTGGTCTTATCAAAAAATTTAGGTGAAGAGCTTCAATTAGCAAAAATAATCAATTAAATCGCAGTTATAAAACTCGAGTTATGAACAAAAGAAATTTGAATTCAAATCTGTTTGAAATCAAATTTTAAACTTTCAAAAATATGTTTAAGTTGGTTATCTGGATAGAGGGGATCATGTCGAAGAATTTGGCATTGGTTTCATTGATTTTGAATAAATGAGTAAAAAGTAGTGATCGTTTTAAGATTAGGGGCTAAACTGAAAAATAAATAACCGCGGATAGGTCCCTCACTAAAACTAGCAGAAAAAGAAAAAAGACTAAATAACAAACGTTCTTTTTCTGAAATAGAACATCGGACATTCACTAAATAACTAAACCCAAAAAAACTGATCTAGGTTTTTTTTAAACCGAACTAAACCGGCGAACAAAAAAATAAACCAGACCGGCGGCGGTTTTATTACCCGTTCGGCCGTTTCGACGGCGCGACGGTTTCCAGTGCCTTTTCTGCGGAGGTGAGCATCGGTGAGGGCGGCGCGATGGCGAGGCACGGCGGTGCGGCAGTGGCGAAGTGCAGTAGCGGCGATGTCATGTGCGGGGCGGCAGTGGCGTGTTGTGCAGGATGGCGACGGCGCGATGCAAGGAGAGGAAGGGGTCGACGGCGCGGCTTTTCAAGGTGGTGGGGCAGAGGTGGCTTGCGGAAGGGGCCGCGGGAGTCCGGCCTCGGAACGGACGGCGAGGTCGGCGTGGCTGCGCGCCGTGGTGGCGACGAACTCCCGAGTGGGAGCTCGGGGACGAGCGGGCGAGCGGCCTGGGCCGGCTGGGCCATGGCCTGGCAAGCTGGGCCGGCCCGGTCCGGTCGGTCTGAAAGGGTTTTTTTAAATAGACACACAAAGGGAATAAAACAAAAAGAAATAAAAACAAAATATAATATAGTCATATTATATATCAAAGTTTACAAAAAAGATTTTCTACAACATGAACATTTTTTAGAGTCAAATAAAATCCACAAAAATTTAAATAAAGCAAACAGTGCTACTGCTACAATAAAACCTCATAAAAAATCATTTTAAAAATACCAAAATAATTTCAAATTTATTTCTCTCCAATTTTCTCGGGAATCATTTTGCCCTAATTTCCATATATTTTATTTTTGGAGAAAAATAATTTGAATAAAACCCAAATAACTCCAAATTGAAAATAATTTCAAGGAGATTTTCAGTTTGATTCTTTTAAACTCCCAACTCATATTTCATATGATTTGATGAAGTCATTTTATCCTCTCATGAAAATCATTGAGTTGCTTGAATTTTCTGAATTTGATATATTTTCAGATGGAATTCAAACTCTTTTGAAAAACCCTTTTCATTTTAAATGGAAGAAGTCATGTCATCTTCTCTCGAGGGTTTTGCGATGAAATGAATTTGAATTGATGGTTCCAAAAGCAAGAATGAAAGTTTGGGAAAGTCCATTTATTCCCTCTCATTTAACTTTCAAAAAGTTTCAAATTTCACTCACTTCCACACAAGCAACCACACCACAATCAAACAAACCATCAAAACTATTTATTTAATATAAAATTCCAAAATTTAGAATTTTGGGATGTTACATCGGAACTGCTGGGTCTTCAAGCAGGTCAGAACGGTGGTAGTAGAGGGGCAAAGAAAAAGCCAATCCCGCAACGAGGACGAGGATGAATCTTGACGACTGAATAATGGAGACCAAAAACAGTTCCCTCCAAGGTGATGGATGTGAACATGATCTATGTCACTCACATTCCCAAAAAGGAGAGGAATCGAGCACTTCTGGATGTCCACGCTTTAGAGCCAGTGGCCCCGAAGTTCAATCCGTAGTCCACTTACCTGATCACCTTCAACAAACACAACCACCCAACCAGTATCCGTCATGGAGGGTCTGTGGCTTTGGTTCTGGACCCTATCATGGATGGATTCCACTTGCCATGCGTCCTTATGGACGGAGGAATTAGCCTCAACCTGATCTATGTTGACACTATCAGGAAAATGGGTGTCAATCCATCAAGAATGAAGCCTAGCTCCACCACTTTCAAGGGTTCATACCCGGCGTTGAAGCACGCTGCACGGGAACAATCACATTGGAGATAGTTGATACGTCTCCAACGTATCTATAATTTATGAAGTATTCATGCCTTGTTTACAGCAGTTCTATTTGGTTTTGGTATGATTTGGATGGAACTAACCCGGACTAACGCTGTTTTTAGAAGAACTATCGTGGTGTTGTTTTTTTGCAGAAATAAAAGTTCTCCAAATGCAACGAAACTTTTTGACGATTTTTTGGAACAAAAGAGGCACTAGAAGCTCCGTGGGAGGACCATAAGGTGAAGGAGGGGAGCATAGGACACCTAGGCACGCTAGGAGGCCTAGGCGTGCCCAGGTGGGTTGTGCCCACCTCGAGGCCCATCTTCGCATGATTCCAACACTGAATAATCCTATAAATAGAGAAACCATCAGATATAACCCTAGATTAGTAGTTTCGCGGCCGCAAGCCTCTATAGCCACGAAAAACCAATCTAGACCCTATTCTGACACCCTGTCGGAGGGGGAAATCATCACCAGTGGCCATCTTCATCACCCCGACGGCCACCATGATGAGGAGGTAGTCCACCCTCGGGGATGAGGTTTGTACCAGTAGCTACGTGTTTAATCTCTCTCTCTCTCTCTCTCGTGTTCTTGAGATGGCACGATCTTGATGTATCGCAGCCTATGTTACTATAGTTGGATTATATGGTGTTTCTCCCTCTCTATCTTGTTGTGGTGAATTGAATTTTCCCTTTGAGATCTCGTTTTATCGGATTGAATACTTTTATGGATTTGAGAGCACTTGATGTATGTCTTGCTATGAATAACCATGGTGACAATGGAGTATCATATTGATTCACTTGATATGTGTTTTGGCACTCAACTTGTGGATTCCTGAGGTGACATTGGGGTAATCTATGCATAGGGGTTGATGCACGTTTTCGTCTTTGTTTCTCCAGTAGAAATCTTGGGGCACTCTTTGAAGTTCTTTGTGTTGGATTGCGTATTATGAATCTGAAATGTTTGATGCATATCATATAATCAACTCACGGATACTCACGGTGACATTAGAGTTGGTTGATGTGTATCATATGGTGTTATTTTAGTACAAACTCTTGGCTAGATCGATCGGAAAGAATAGCTTGGTGTTATTTTAGTATGAACTCTAGGATAGATTGACTGGAAAGAATAGTTTTGAGGTGGTTTCGTACCCTACAAACAATTTCTTCTTATGTTCTCCGCTAGATAAGAACTCTGGAATGATTCTTCTTCGCATGTTGAGGGATGGTTATATGATCCAATTATATTAGCATTGTTGAGAGATTGCACTAGCTGATATGGACCCTAGGCCTCATTTTTAAGCAACGCAATACCATTTGTGCTCACCTTTGTTACTTGCTACCTTGATATTTTTTATTGTTCCTATTAAAAAATTCAATATCTACTACCCTTACTACCCTTACAACAATTGTATCACCATCTCTTCGCCGAACTAGTGCACCAATACAAATTACCATTGTATTTGGTGTGTTGGGGACACAAGAAACTCTTTGTTATTTGGTTGCAGGGTTGTTTGAGAGAGACCATCTTCATCCTACACCTCCCACGGATTGATAAACCTTAGGTCATCCACTTAAGGGAAATTTGCTACTATCCTACAAAACTCTGCGCTTGGAGGCCCAACACGAGTCTACAAGAACAACTTCCATAGTAGACATCCAGCACTTTTCTGGCACCGTTGCCGGGGAGGTGAGTGATTGAAGGTATATCTTTAGATCTTGCAATCGAATCTTTTAATTTCTTGTTTTATCACTAGTTTGGTTTATAAAAGGAAAACCACAAAACAATGGAATTGAGGTGGTTTCATATTATTCATCTTTACCATGTGTTTCTTGAAAATGATGGAAAGGAAAATTGTCCTCAATTGATAGAAGAAGAATTCAGCAAAATGTTTGGCATAAATGATGAGTATGATTGCAATATTGTTAGTATGAATTCTTTGAATATCCATGATGCTAATGATATGCAAATCCATAAGGTTGGGGATGCTATGTTTGATGAAGATGATATTTTTACTCCCCCAAGTTTTGATGATAAAACTTATTATGATGATAGCATGCCTCCTATTGATGATTATTATAATTATGCAAGTGGATTTGGAGAGGTGACTTTATTTAGTGCTGAATCCACTATTTTGGAAGAGGTTTGAATTGACTATGACAACAAAGTTACTATCTATGATGATTATGATGATGACATGTATGCTGTAAAGAATAATGATAACCATGAAACTTGTCATGATTTTAATTTTAAATCCCATAATAGTTATTTTGTTGAGGTTGCTCTCACTACTATTCATGAGAATAAATTTTCTTATGTGGAGAGTAATAAAATTTATATGCTTGTGGATCATGAAAAAATTCTTTATGTGATAGTTATATTGTTGAATTCATTCATGATTGTTGTCTTCTTGAACTACGTCGGTATTTCCCCAAAGAGGAAGGGATGATGCAACACAATGACGGTAGGTATTTCCCTCAGTGATGAGACCAAGGTTATCAAACCAGTAGGAGAACCACACAACACTACGTGAACATCACCTACACATAAATAATAAATACTCGCAACCCGGCATATTAAAGTGGTTGTCAATCCCTTTCGGGTAACGGCGCCCGAAATTGGCAAGTAGACGGCATAAAAATTGTGATAGATTGATAGATGCAAATAAAAGAAAATAAAATTCAGCGAGGTATTTTTGGGTTTTTGGATAATATAGATCTGAAAATAAAAGAAAATAAAAATAGATTGCAAAGGCAAATATAATAAAGAAGAGACCCGGGGGCCGTAGGTTTCACTAGTGGCTTCTCTCGAGAAAAATAGCAAACAGTGGGTGAAAAAAACTACTATTGGGCAATTGATAGAACTTCAAATAATCATGATGATATCTAGGCAACAATCATTATATAGGCATTACGTCCAAGATTAGTAGACCGACTCCTGCCTGCATCTACTACTATTAGTCCACACATCGACCGCTATCCTGCATGCATCTAGTGTATTAAGTTCATGGAGAAACAGAGTAATGCAATAAGAATGATGACATGATGTAGACAAGATCTATTTATGTAGAAATAGACCCCATTTTGTTATCCTTAATAGCAAAGATACATACGTGTCGGTTCCCCTTTTGTCACAGGGATCAAGCACCGTAAGATCAAACCCATCACAAAGCACCTCTTCCCATTGCAAGATAAATAGATCAAGTTTGCCAAACAAAACCCCAATATCGGAGAAGAAATACGAGGAGTAATCATCTATACCAATATAAAAAGACCCAAAGGAGAAGATCCAATTAATCTCAGCCATCAAATCATGTTAATCCAATGACCTAAACTGCTTCATTGTCGAGCGCTCAACACGTTTAGCGTGCAATTAATTTTATTTCAAATATAGTGCTAATCACATAATAACACGCAAATAATATCCTACTTAATATCCGCATGCACTTAATATACTTCCAAATTAACGTGCATTGCACGTATACTTTGAGTAGTGCATATAAGAGATCAAAAGACTCAAATAACTTTCATTGATAAAAGATAGTTCTGATCATAAACTCAAATTTCATTGGATCCCAACAAACACACCGCAAAAAGAGTTACATCAAATAGATCTCCAAGAGACCATTGTATTGAGAATCAAAAGAGAGAGAGAGAAAGAGAGAGAGAGAGAGAGAGAGAGAGAGGAATCCATCTAGCTACTAACTACGGACCCGTAGGTCTACAATGAACTACTCACGCATCATCGGGGAGGCACCAATGAGGATGATGAACTCCTCCGTGATGGTGTCTAGATTGGATCTCGTGGTTCTGGAACTTGCGGAACTGGAATTGATTTTTGTCGACTCCCCTAGGGTGTCTAGAATATTGGGGTATTTATAGAGCAAAGAGGTGGTGCGAGAGGTCACCGAGGTGGGCACAACCCACCTGGGTGCACCTGGGGGCCCAGGCACGCCCTGGTGGGTTGTGCCCCCCTCGGGGCACCCCCAGGTGCTTCTCCGGCCCATTGGGTGTCTTCTGGTCCATAAAAAATCCATGAAAAGTTTCACTGCATTTGGACTCTGTTTGATATTGATTTCCTGTGATGTAAAAAACAAGCAGAAAAGAGCAACTGGCACTGGGCACTATGTCAAAAGGTTAGTCCAAAAAAGGATATAAAATGATTGTAAAACATCCAAGAATGATAATATAACAGGATGGAACAATCAAAAATTATAGATACGTTGGAGACGTATCAATGATGCTATTGAAAAATATTATGAGGAACTTATGCTTGTAGGAATTGCAGTAATATCAAGTTTCCTCTCTATGTGTTGAAAATTTTGATGTTATGCTTATTTTGCCTTCCTATGCTAGTTGATTCTTGCTCCCATAAGTTGTTTGCTCACAAAATCCCTATGCATAGGAAGTGAATTAGACTTAAATGTGCTAGTCATATGCTTCATGATGATGTCCTTATGTTTCAATTATTATATTTTATGTGAGCATCATTGAAATCATCATGCCTAGCTAAAAGGCATTAAAGAAAAGCGCTTGTTGGGACACAACCCAACATTTACCCCTACTGTTTTTGTGTGTTCACATGATTACGCTACTGTATTAATCATGTTTAGTAGCTTTTGTTTCAATGAAGTACCAAGTAAAGCCTTTGGGATAGTGTGGATGATAGTTGACTTGATTCTGTGCAAAAACAAAAACTTTTGCGTCCAGTAGCAGAATTTCTATAATTCATTGGAACTTGATAAAATTCCAAATTTTTGACACATGATTGACATATAAATTTCCTATGTTGTCGTAATTTCTCAGAATATTTGGAGTAGCAGAAGTATGGTCATTGGCCAGATCATTACAGACTATTCTATTTTTGATAGATTCTGTTTTCAATGCATAGTTTGCTTGTTTCTAGTTTCTATGGCTTATATTGCATAATATAAATTGTGGAAATGATAAGGTACAATAGGCATTGTGTGAGAAAAATTGTGAATCTTGTCTTGGTAGTACCAAAATGAATGATTTGTCTTTATCATACTAACCTATCTCATGAAGTTCTGTTAAGTTTTGTGTGATTGAAGTTTTCAAGTTTTGGGTGAGATATCGATATGAGGAGAATAAGGAGTGGCAAGAACCTAAGCTTGGGGATTCCGAAGGCACCCCAAAGGTAATATTCAAGGAATATCCAAGCAACTAAGCTTGGGGATTCCCCGGAAGGCATCCCTTCTTTCATCTCCAACATTATCGGTAACCTTACTTGGAGCTATATATATTTTTATTTGTCACATGATATGTGTTTTGCTTGGAGCATCATTTTATTTTATTTTTATTTGCTTGCTGCTATTTAGAATAACGTTTTGCATCTTTCATTTCAATAAAAATGTCAAGGATAGCCTTTACCATGCTTATTTTGCAAGTCTATATGTTGCCATTTCAAAACAGAAAGTTTATTGCTGTCGCAAAAATTCCCGAGAAAAGTCAAAATCTGATAAAATGTTGAAATTTTTTGCACAATAAGCTATGATGAATTTTATATAGTGTGTTAAATTTTCAAAAAAAATTGAGTTAAATAAGATTGGATCTTGCTTTATCCTTACAGACTGTTCTATTTAGATAGATTGATGTTATGTTTGCATATGTTTTCCCGTTTAATGATTCTATTTGAGGATAGGAGTATTAAATATGCGAAGGCATTTAGTATGCAATGTTGAATAATAATTTTAGAGATTTGCTATAGTAGAGAACTATAAGGTTATTGCATTGATTTATACTAACTTATCTCACGAATTGGATTTGAGTCCGAAAACTATTTAGTCAACAAAACCCCCTCATCCCGCCCCTCAGAACCTACCCCTACCCTATATACAAGCCAGAACCAAGACACTAGATTCCCATCCCTGCCAACTGGCTGCTAGAGCGATAGATATAGAGGGGAGGCAGACCCATGGTATAACTAGCGGAGATCGATGGGGATGTGTTGTCCTCCCTTTTCACCTACTAGGATGGCATCCTTGGGGTGATCCCATAGTTCTTACGGGTGTAGACAACTAGGTTGTCCATGGATTTTCCTTCCTTTTGCTACATTTCACTCAAAGGATTGAAGAGATATGGTGCATCAAGTTATTCGCAAGGACAACCTAATTCTTTTCCCTGGTGACAGTGTCTTGGACTAGGGGGTACCAACATAGTCGACCCGCAGTCAGTGGGCTGAGCCTATGGCCCACCATTCTTATAAGGAAGGACTCTAGAGGCCTCGCACTTTGGCATGAGCAAGGTGGACTCTGGCGAAGTCTTCATGTGTACTCCAAGGACTGTGTGGACCACTGGCATGCGTATCCCTAGATTGGCAACTGACCATGCACTACTAGGGAAAACCTTATACACAAAACTTTAGCAGTAGCGCTTGTTAAAAAAAGCACGCTAGTGCTAACTAGCAGCAACGCGTTGGCTAAAACCGCACTATAGATACATATGTAGCAGTAGTGCGTCTAATGATAAAAGCGCTACTACTAAAATTCCCACTGGTAAGCCTATAGGCTACACATAGTAGTAGCGATCTTATACGCGCTACCGCTACTTGTTTTGTAGCAGCGCATTTACGAAGAAAGGCACTACTGCTAACCGAACTAAAATTAAATGGAAAGCAAATAAAAAAGAGAAAGGAATAGCAGTAGCACGTGTTCAGAAATGCGCTATAGCTAATATAGCAGTACTGCACTTCCTGGAACGCGCTACTGCTGCTTTTGACTTAACCGCGTGGTTTGTTCTTCCCCACAACCACTTCCCCAAATCCCAACTCCTCCGCTGTCGCCACCCTGCCGTCGGCCGCAGCGCGCTCTTCCGTCGCTCTCCACACACCCTCGACACCACCCCCAACCCCGACCTCGATGCCACCCCGACCCCTCCGTCGCCCTCCGCCGCACACCCGAGCCCCGACTCCGATCTCGACGCCGCCTGCCCCTCCCTCGCCACAGGCACCCGAGGTGAGCACGCCTCCTCCTCCCCCTCCCTACCTCTGCCTCGCTAAATTTCCTAGGGTTCTTCAAATTTTAGATTGAATCAAATTAGTTAGGGTTCATCAAATTAGATGGTAATTAGGGAAGTATCTCCTAGGTACTCATTAGTTAGTAAGAACTAGGGCAATAGTGTTTAATAGAATTAGTAAGAAATTTAATATAACTAGTTGAACTGGTTTTTTTAGTAAGAACTAGTTGAATTAATAGAACAAGTGTATTTTTAGTAAGAAAATTAATATAACTAGTTGAACTGGTTTATTTTTAGTAAGAACTAGTTTATTGTTATTTATAGTAAGTTTATTTTTAGTAAGAACTAGTTGAATTAATACAACTAGTTGAACATGTCACATTTGTTGTTATTTTTTTAGTTAAAGCAATTATTCCCGCATCGACGACGACAATGCCTATCCCACATCCTCATTGTCGACTCGGCGGAGGACACCTGCTTGACCAGATGGGCCATGTCCGCGACTGGGCTCCGCCGAGCTGGTACTGGGAGGTGCTACCTATCGGGGGGCGCAGCTTGGTGGGGAGGCAGCCCGTCGTTGACCCGAACCTTCTTTGGTGGCGGTCGCATGGGCCAGTGACGGTGCAGAGGCTTGAGGACCCTTCGGAGGTGGTATGTCACCATGTCAGCGAGGAGGACGTGCACGTCCGTCGCTACTTGTTTGCGTTGGAGCACAGGTTCTCCAATACCTGACAGGTTCTCCAAGGATCTCACTGGAGCTATGATCCTGTGATGGTTCCTTCTCTTGGGGTGTCCACCGCCCGCACCGATACCCGTCGTGCGCTAGGGTTTTCGTTGTATTAGTGATGTTATCTGTATGATACTATTCGGGATGTATTAGTGATAATATTCGATCATGTACGGACGCAAGAGATGATTTACTTTTGCTTATTGAATGCATGCTAATTTGATTACTTATTTATTTCACAATTTTGTTTTGCTTATTGAATGCTCAAATTGGAGAAGTACTCCTATTTTGAATTCTCAAATCGGACCCCACTGTGCAAGGCGTATGCATTTGATTAGTTGATAGCTTATAGGGTTTTTGTTTTTGCAGAATTCTAGGAGCCCCTCCATAATCCCCGCTATCGTCACCGTCACCAACCCCCTCTGACCTCGAGGTGAGATCAGCCAAATCTCCATGTCAATATGAGTCCTATAAGATATTTTGAAATGTTTTTACTCATATTTTCAACCATTGAAATGCAATGACCATCAAGTTTGAACGCTCATATGATGTAGATAAAAACATGTATATCTTGTGTTGCTCAAATAGGATATGTGCTTGCCCCAATTGGCCGGTCATGTTTGCAGGTTACACCTCTGAGTGGCCTATGTCTTGCCGAAGTGTTGATGAATTTCCGTTCCGGCAAATTTCAGGCGCTCGATATGTCCTTTTTAGCAAAGGTCATGCCAGATTTTTCCGTGAATTCTGGCATGATTTGTGCTAGAATATGTAGGAAATATCGAGTGGCCTAGATTTTCTAGAAAAATAATTAAACGACATTTCGTGTAGACTTTAAGAAAAAGACTCGGTAGACCGATAGTCAACCCGTGATGAATAATAATGATCTAATTTAGTTTTTGTAGTACATATATTGAATTGTACAAGTTTAATCTTTGAATTATGAACATAGGAAATGTCATCATCGGACGACGAAAGTCTCCCAAGGGAGTGCAGCTGGTGCAATGACGACCGAGGTCTGTGCGACAGGCCTCACTTGGATGAAGATCGATGCTTCAGCATTAAGCTCCAGGAGACCTTCGATGTTGAAACGGTACGCAACAACGACAAGTGTTTTTTTCATAATTAAGCATGACTTCAACTATTTCGACATGTAATTTTCATCTTTTACAATTCGAGTAGCTTATCACATGCCATGCAAGACGCTATGTCTTGGAGAGGATGGGATTTGAAGACCATGAAAGTTTCGAAACAAAGAAAATTCACCTAAGGACCCATCATGATATGGATTTTGAAGTAAATTTGTACAATTCTCAGAGTGTAACCCATTTTGGTTGCACAAATTGGGAAGCACTTTGCAAGATGTATAGTTTTTATGAGGGTATGTTTGTCACCATGGATCTTGGTGATCGTGACATCGACCAAGACAATATGGACATTTGGGTCCTTGTTGACACGCTTCCACTTCTACCGCTATGTGAGTTTCTCAAACATAGTTATTAACTAATTTATATGGTTTATTTCAAAATAGTTGACAGCTTATTTCCATTGAAAGCTTATTTTCATTCTTCAAACAATGTGCGGAAGATGGTAGACAGAACCCACTACACCGATGGTTCAGAATTAACCTATCAGGAGAAAAATCATCTGATCGCATTTTGTACTGATCTTGAGAATTACAATATCTATTATAGAACTCCTCCACATTATGGTCAATACTGCCACTAGTGCACGTGTTGAACCACAGTAACATCCATGGAGATGTGCTACCTCTTTAGCACTGCGTTGGTTTTTCCCCGAAGAGGAAGGGATGATGCAGCAAAGTAGCGTAAGTATTTCCCTCAGTTTTTGAGAACCAAGGTATCAATCCAGTAGGAGGCTATGCGCGAGTCCCTCGTACCTGCACAAAACAAACAAATCCTCGCAACCAACACGATAAGGGGTTGTCAATCCCTACACGGCCACTCACGAGAGTGAGATCTGATAGATATGATAAGATAATATTTTTGGTATTTTTATGATAAAGATGCAAAGTAAAATAAAAGCAAAGTAAAAAAGCAAAGGAAATAACTAAGTATTGGAAGATTAATATGATGTAGATAGACCCGGGGGCCATAGGTTTCATTAGTGGCTTCTCTCAAGAGCATAAGTATTCTACGGTGGGTGAACGAATTACTGTTGAGCAATTGACAGAATTGAGCATAGTTATGAGAATATGTAGGCATGATCATGTATATAGGCATCACGTACGAGACAAGTAGACCGACTCCTGCCTGCATCTACTACTATTACTCCACTCATCGACCGCTATCCAGCATGCATCTAGAGTATTAAGTTAATGAAAACAGAGTAACGCCTTAAGCAAGATGCCATGATGTAGAGGGATAAACTCATGCAATATGATGAAAACCCCATCTTGTTATCCTCGATGGCAACAATACAATACATGCCTTGCTGCCCCTACTGTCACTGGGAAAGGATACCGCAAGATTGAACCCCAAGCTAAGCACTTCTCCCATTGCAACAAGATCAATCTAGTAGGCCAAACCAAACTGATAATTCGAAGAGACTTGCAAAGATAACCAATCATACATAAAAGAATTCAGAGAAGATTCAAATATTGTTCATAGATAGACTTGATCATAAACCCACAATTCATCAATCTCAACAAACACACCGCAAAAAGAAGATTACGTCGAATAGATCTCCACAAGAGAGGGGGAGAACATTGTATTGAGATCCAAAAAGAGAGAAGAAGCCATCTAGCTAATAACTATGGACCCGTAGGTCTAAGGTGAACTACTCACACTTCATCGGAGGGGCTGTGGTGATGATGTAAAAGCCCTCTGTGATGGATACCTCCTCCGGAGGAGCTCCGGAACAGGCCCCAAGACGGGATCTCGTGGATACAGAAAGTTGCGGCGGTGGAATTAGGGTTTTGGCTCCGTATCTGATCGTTTGGGGGTACGTAGGTATATGTAGGAGGAAGGAGTACGTCGGTGGAGCAACAGGGGGCCCACGTGGGTGGAGGGCGCGCCTGGGGGGGGGGGTAGGCGCGCCCCCCTACCTCGTGGCCTCCTTCTTTGTGTCTTGACGTAGGGTCCAAGTCTCCTGGATCATGTTCGGTGAGAAAATCACATTCCCGAAGGTTTCATTCCGTTTGGACTCCGTTTGATATTCATTTTCTTCGAAACCCTAAAATAGGCCAAAAAAACAGCAATTCTGGGTTGGGCCTCCGGTTAATAGGTTAGTACCAAAAATAATATAAAAGTAGATAATAAAGCCCAATAATGTCCAAAACAGTAGATAATCTAGCATGGAGCAATCAAAAATTATAGATACGTTGGAGATGTATCAAGCATCCCCAAGCTTAATTCCTGCTCGTCCTCGAGTAGGTAAATGATAAAAACAGAATTTTTGATGCGGAGTGCTACTTTGCATAATTTTAATGTAATTCTTTTTAATTGTGGTATGAATATTCAGATCCAAAAGATTCAAGATAAAAGTTCGTATTGACACAAAAATAATAATACTTCAAGCATACTAACTAAGCAATTATGTCCTCTCAAAATAACAAGGCCAAAGAAAGTTCATCCCTACAAAATCATATAGAGTCATGCTCCATTTTCGTCACACAAGAATGCTCTCATCATGCACAACCCTGATGACAAGCCAAGCAATTGTGTCATACTTTAGTAATCTCAAACCTATAAACCTTCACGCAATACATGAGCGTGAGCCATGGATATAGCACTATGGGTGGAATAGAATATGATGATGGGGGTTATGTGGAGAAGACAAAAAGGAGAAAGTCTCACATCAACGAGGCTAATCAATGGGCTATGGAGATACCCGTCGATTGATGTTAAAGCAAGGAGTAGGGATTGCCATGCAACGGATGCACTAGAGCTATAAATGTATGAAAGCTCAACAAAAGAAACTAAGTGGGTGTGCATCCAACTTTCTTGCTCATGAAGACCTAGGGCACTTGAGGAGGCCCATTGTTGGAATATACAAGCCAAGTTCTATAATGAAAAATTCCCACTAGTATATGAAAGTGAAAAAACAAAAGACTCTCTATCATGAAGATTATGGTGCTACTTTGAAGCACAAGTGTGGAAAAAGGATAGTAGCATTGTCCCTTCTTTATTTTTATTTTTTATTTTTTTGGCCTTTCTTTTTTTGGTCTTTCTCTTTTTTTGGGAAAATTCTCTATGAATGATGGTCATCACACTTCTATTTATTTACAAATCAAGAATTACAACTCGATACTTAGAACAAGATATGACTCTATATGAATGCCTCCGGCGGTGTACCGGGATATGCAATGAACCAAGAGTGACATGTATGAAAATTATGAACGGTGGCTTTGCCACAAATACTATGTCAACTACCTGATCATGCTAAGAAATATGACAATGATGAATGTGTCATGATGAACGGAATGGTGGAAAGTTGTGTGGCAATATATCTCGGAATGGCTATGGAAATGCCATAATAGGTAGGTATGGTGGCTGTTTTGAGGAAGATATAAGGAGGTTTATGTGTGAAAGAGCGTATCATATCACGGGGTTTGGATGCACCGGCGAAGTTTGCACCAACTCTCAATGTGAGAAAGGGCAATGCACGGTACCAAAGAGGCTAGCAATGATGGAAGGGTGAGAATGCGTATAATCCATGGACTCAAATTAGTCATAAAGAACTCACATACTTATTGCAAAAATCTACAAGTCATCAAAAACCAAAGCACTACGCGCATGCTCCTAGGGGGATAGATTGGTAGGAAAAGACCATCGCTCGTCCCCGGCCTCCACTCATAAGGAAGACAATCAAATAACACCTCATGTTTCAAATTTGTTACACAATGTTTACCATACGTGCATGCTACGGGACTTGCAAACTTCAACACAAGCATTTCTCAAATTCACAACTACTCAACTAGCACGACTTTGATATTATTACCTCCATATCTCAAAACTATCGTCAAGCATCAAACTTCTCTTAGTATTCAAAACACTCATATTTTTTTTATTAATCTTGAACACCTAGAATATTAGGATTATTTAAGCAAATTACCATGCTATTTAAGACTCTCAAAATAATCTACGTGAATCATGAGATATCAATAGTTTCTATAAAACAAATCCACCACCGTGCTCTAAAATATATAAGTGAAGTACTAGAGCAAAACTATATAACTCAAATGATATAAGCGAAGCACATAGAGTATTCTAACAAATTCCAAATCATGTATGGCTCTCTCGAAAGGTGCGTACAGCAAGGATTATTGTGGTAAACTAAAAAACAAAGACTCAAATCATACAAGACGCTCCAAGAAAAATACATATCATGTGGTGAATAAAAATATAGCTCCAAGTAAAGTTACTGATAGAAGTAGGCAAAAAGAGGGGATGCCTTCCGGGGCATCCCCAAGCTTTGGCTTTTAGGTGTCCTTATATTATCTTGGGGGTGCCATGGGCATTCCCAATCTTAGGCTCTTGCCACTCCTTGTTCCATAATCCATCAAATCTTTACCCAAAACTTGAAAACTTCACAACACAAAACATAAAGTAGAAAATCTCGTGAGCTCCGTTAGCGAAAGAAAACAAAAGACCACTTCAAGGTACTGTAATGAACTCATTCTTTATTTATATTGGTGTTAAACCTACTGTATTCCAACTTCTATATGGTTTATAAACTATTTTACTAGCCATAGATTCATCAAAATAAGCAAACAACACGCGAAAAACAGAATCTGTCAAAAACAGAACAGTCTGTAGTAATCTGTAGCTAGCGCAATATCTGGAACCCCAAAAATTCTAAAATAAATTTCTGCACGTGAGTAATTTATCTATTAATCATCTGAAAAAATAATTAACTTAATAGCACTTTCCAAATAAAAATGGAAGCAGTTATCGTGAGCGCTAAAGTTTCTGTTTTTTACAGCAAGATATCAAGACTTTCCCCAAGTCTTCCCAACAGTTCTACTTGGCACAAACACTAATTAAACACAAAAAACACAACCTAAACAGAAGCTAGATAAATTATTTATTACTAAAAAGGAGCAAAAATCAAGGAATAAAAATAAAATTGGGTTGCCTCCCAACAAGCGCTATCGTTTAACGCCCCTAGCTAGGCATAAAAAAGCAAGGATAGATCTAGGTATTGCCATCTTTGGTAGGCAATCCATAAGTGGCTCTCATAATAGATTCATAAGGTAATTTAATTTTATTTCTAGGAAAGTGTTCAATGCCTTTCCTTAACGGAAATTGGAATCTAATATTTCCTTCCTTCATATCAATAATTGCACCAATCGTTCTAAGGAAAGGTCTACCAAGAATAATAGGACATGAAGGATTGCAATCTATGTCAAGAATAATAAAATCTATGGGCACATAATTCCTATTTTCAACAATAAGAACATCATTAATTCTTCCCATAGGTTTCTTAGTAGTGGAATCCGCAAGATGCAAGTTTAGAGAGCAATCATCAAAATCATGGAAACCTAACAAATCACACAAAGTCTTTGGAATCGTGGAAACACTAGCACCCAAATCACATAAAGCATATAACTCATGATCTTTAATTTTAATTTTAATAGTTGGTTACCACTCATCATAAAGTTTTCTAGGGATAGAAACTTCCAATTCAAGTTTTTCTTCATAAGATTGCATCAAGGCATCAATGATATGTTTAGTAAACGCTTTATTTTGACTATAAGCGTGAGGAGAATTTAGCACGGATTGCAACAAGGAAATAAAATCAATCAAAGAGCAATTTTCATAATTAAATTCCTTGAAATCCAAAATAGTGGGTTTAGTAACATCTAGGGTTTTAATTTCTTCAATCCCACTTTCATCAATTTCAGCATCAAGATCTAAAAACTCCGAATTCTTGGAACGCCTTCTAGGTAAAAGTGGATCATATTCACTCCCATCATTATTAAGATTCATATTGCAAAACAAATATTTAATAGGGGACACATCAATAACCTTTAGATCTTCATCTTTATTTTCATAGGAACTAGAAGAACACGCTCTTATAAAGGCATCTTTCTTAGCACGCATCCTAGCTGTTCTTTCTTTGCACTCATCAATGGAAATTCTCATGGCTTTGAGAGACTCATTGATATCATGCTTAGGTGGAATAGATCTAAGTTTCAAAGAATCAACATCAAGAGAAATTCTATCAATGTTCCTAGCCAACTCATCAATCTTAAGCAATTTTTCTTCAATCAAAGCATTGAAATTATTTTGTGAAGTAATAAATTCTTTAATATTAGATTCAAAATCAGAGGGCATCTTATTATAATTTCCATAAGAATTGTTGTAGGAATTACCATAATTATTAGAGGGATTACTAGGATAAGGCCTAGGATTAAAATTTCCTCTATACGCGTTGTTACCAAAATTGTTCCTACCAACAAAATTCACATCCATAGATTCATTATTATTCTCAATCAAAGTAGACAAGGGCATATCATTAGGATCAGAAGAAACACTTTTACTAGCAAATAATTTCATAAGTTCATCCATCTTTCCACTCAAAACATTAATTTCTTCTATCGCATGCACCTTTTTATTAGTAGATCTTTCAGTATGCCATTGAGAATAATTAACCATAATATTATCTAGGAGTTTAGTAGCTTCCATAAAAGTGATTTCCATAAAAGTTATTTCCATAAAAGTGCCTACCGCGGCCGAATCTAAAAGATTTCTAGAAGCAAAATTCAATCCGGCATAAAAAATTTGTATAATCATCCACAAATTCAAACCATGAGTAGGGCAATTATGTATCATTAATTTCATCCTCTCCCAAGCTTGTGCAACATGTTCATGATCAAGTTGCTTAAAATTCATAATATCGTTTCTAAGGGAGATGATCTTAGCGGGAGGAAAATACTTAGAGATAAAAGCATCTTTGCACTTATTCCATGAATCAATAATATTTTTAGGCAAAGACGAGAACCAAGCTTTAGCACGATCTCTAAGAGAAAAAAGATATAGCTTCAATATAATAATATCATTATCCACATCTTTCTTCTTTTGCATGTCACACGAATCAACGAAGCTATTTATATGGGTAGCGGCATCTTCACTAGGAAGGCCGGAAAACGGATCTTTCATGACAAGATTCAGCAAGGCAGCATTAATTTCACAAGATTCAACATCGGTAAGAGGAGCAATCGGAGTGCTAATAAAATCATTGTTGTTGGTATTGGTAAAGTCACACAATTTAGTGTTATCTTGAGCCATCGCGACAAGCAAGCAATCCAACACACAAGCAAACAAAAAGCAAGCGGGAAAAAAGAGGCAAACGGGGAAGAGAGGGAGGATAGAGAGAGAGAGGGCGAATAAAACGGCAAGGGTGAAGTGGGGGAGAGGAAAACGAGAGGCAAATGGCAAATAATGTAATGCGGGAGATAGGGATTGTGATGGGTACTTGGTATATTGACTTTTGCGTAGACTCCCCGACAACGGCGCCAGAAATCCTTCTTGCTACCTCTTGAGCACTGCGTTGGTTTTTCCCCGAAGAGGAAGGGATGATGCAACAAAGTAGCGTAAGTATTTCCCTCAGTTTTTGAGAACCAAGGTATCAATCCAGTAGGAGGCTACGTGTGAGTCCCTCATACCTGCACAAAACAAATAAATCCTCGCAACCAACGCAATAAGGGGTTGTCAATCCCTACACGGACACTTACGAGAGTGAGATCTGATAGATATGATAAGATAATATTTTTGGTATTTTTATGATAAAGATGCAGAGTAAAATAAAAGCAAAGTAAAAAAGCAAAGGAAATAACTAAGTATTGGAAGATTAATATGATGTAGATAGACCTGGGGGCCATAGGTTTCACTAGTGGCTTCTCTCAAGAGCATAAGTATTCTACGGTGGGTGAACGAATTATTGTTGAGCAATTGACAGAATTGAGCATAGTTATGAGAATATCTAGGCATGATCATGTATATAGGCATCACGTCCAAGACAAGTAGACCAACTCCTGCCTGCATCTACTACTATTACTCCACTCATCGACCGCTATCCAGCATCCATCTAGAGTATTAAGTTAATGAAAACAGAGTAACGCCTTAAGCAAGATGACATGATGTAGACGGATAAACTCATGCAATATGATGAAAACCCCATCTTGTTATCCTTGATGGCAACAATACAATACATACCTTGCTTCCCCTACTATCACTAGGAAAGGACACCGCAAGATTGAACCCAAAGCTAAGCACTTCTCCCATTGCAACAAAGATCAATCTAGTAGGCCAAACCAAACTGATAATTCGAAGAGACTTGCAAAGATAACCAATCATACATAAAAGAATTCAGAGAAGATTCAAATATTGTTCATAGATAGACTTGATCATAAACCCACAATTCATCGATATAAACAAACACACCGCAAAAATAAGATTACATCAAATAGATCTCCACAAGAGAGGGGGGGTGAGGGAGTCCTGGATTAGGGGGTGTTTGGGTAGCCGGACTATACCTTCAGTCGGACTCCTGGACTATGAAGATACAAGATTGAAGACTTCGTCCCGTGTCCGGATGGGACTTTCCTTGGCGTGGAAGGCAAGCTTGGCGATGTGGATATTCAAGATCTCCTTCCATTGTAACCGACTCTATGTAACCCTAACCCTACCCGGTGTCTATATAAACCGGAGGGTTGTAGTCCGTAGGCAATCAACTCCATATACAACAATCATACCGTAGGCTAGCTCCTAGGGTTTAGCCTCCTTGATCTCGTGGTAGATCTACTCTTGTACTACCCATATCATCAATATTAATCAAGCAGGACGTAGGGTTTTACCTCCATCAAGAGGGCCCGAACCTGGGTAAAACATCGTGTTCCCTGCCTCCTGTTACCATCCGGCCTAGACGCACAGTTCGGGACCCACTACCCGAGATCCGCCGGTTTTGACACCGACATTGGTGCTTTCATTGAGAGTTCCTCTGTGTCGTCGCCTTTAGGCCCGATGGCTCC
>NC_057812.1:442824096-442849149 GCF_018294505.1 Triticum aestivum | reverse complement strand
ACCTTCAGTGTGCCACTTCCAATAGGGGTGGGGGAGCCGGAAGCCACTGCAGGTTCTTCGGGCACGAACTTCTATACGCACCGGTGGAGAGGACGGTGGGGTAGTCGTGCTGCTCGACAACGAGGATAGAAGGGGGAGAGGAGCAGGACCTAGCCGCCTAGGTAAGATCGCGGTGTTGCTGGACGAAGATAAGAGAAGGAGGCCGCTGGGTGTGATGCGAGCGAATCTGGGTGAGGCCAACGAGGTGGAGGAAGGGTTTGCGGCGGTGTGTGCGATTAGGGACGAGATTAGTGAGAGAGATTTACGGACGGGGTTGTGGGTAGTTATTCAGATGGGATTTCTTTTTCTTTTCCTCTTTTACAAATGAAGCAAAATCTTGAGCGGTAGATTTCAATCAGATCGATGGCCTTCGAGTGGTCTGACATAGTAGTCTCTTCAACCTATAGGTAGAAAGTGTTTCCCTATTGTTTTATGCTCCTAGCCAGGCATAATGCATAGTTTCAAGTGTTGTCATCTTTGGTTTTAATAATCTTTGTAGGGGTTTTCTCAAACCTAGGAGGTTCTTTACGCCTCCCATTATTCTCAGGGAAAGATGCCATCTTAAGATCTAGAATATCCAACCGTTTATTACATAAAGTGATTAAAGTATTCATGCAATTAAGGTTTCCACTAATATTTTTGAAAGGCTCATTAGACTTTCGCAACTCAGCCAATTTTTTCTGCAGATCACCTAATTTGTCTAGTATTTGAATTCCCTCTTGAGTAAAAGCAAATCCTTTTGTGGTGGTGAAACCCCAATATCCCCTCTATTATTTCATAGGCAGTATTGGCATCACTCTCAATTAAAAGTTGTCTATGGTGCATGGTTAAACCTATATAAAAATTGCGAAGCAAAATTTTTAGATCTCCTTTTATAGAGAAAACACAGTAAGATTCCATTAACCTATACCAAGCATCCTTAAGATTTTCTCCTTGTTTCTGTTTGAAGTAAAGAACTTCAAAATCTGGTGACAAAGGAGGGATAATTATGCTAGTCATGATGACAAGGTAAACCAATCAAGCAAAAAGGCAGACGAAATATATTCTTATATTTTTATAAAAACTTTTTTATAAGTGGGGGGATGAAAATGAGAGGTAAATGGCAAATAATGTAAATGCAAGGAGATGACAGTTTATGCGAAGGTACTTGATAGTTGTTGATGATGTCTCCCTGGCAACGGCGCCAGAAATTCTTCCTGCTACTTGTGAGCTATGTTGCGATTTCACCGAAGAGGAGAGGATGATGCAGTACAGTAGAGATAATATTTGCCTCAGTTGTGAAACCAAGGTTATCAATCCAGTAGGAGAACCAAGCAACGACTCGTGAGCAACACCTGCACACAAACAACAAATACTTGCAACCCAACGCGAACAAGGGGTTGTCAGTCCCTTGACGGTTACGAGCAAGATTAAATTGTATACTTTTTGATAGATAGATCGAACAAAAATAAAAAATAAAATAAATAAGAGAAAATTGCAGCAAGGTATTTTTGGTTTTAATATATGATAAAAGATAGACCCGGAGGCCATAGTTTTCACTAGAGGCTTCTCTCTTGAAAACAACATACGGTAGGTAAACAAATTACTGTTGGGCAATTGATAGAAAAACAAATAATTATGACGATATCCAAGGCAATGATCATGTATATAGGCAACAGGTCCGAGACAAGTAGACCGAAACGATTCTGCATCTACTACTATTACTCCACAGATCGACCGCTATCCAGCATGCATCTAGTGTATTAAGTTCATAGAAAAACAGAGTAACGCCTTAACCAAGATGACATGATGTAGACAGGATAAACTCACATATGAATAAACCCCATCGTTTTACCCTTAATAGCTATGATACATGCGTGTCATGTCCCTTTCTGTCACTGGGATTGAGTACCGCAAGATCGAATCCATTACAAAGCACCTCTTCCCATGGAAAGATAAATTAATCTAGTCAGCCAAACCATACCATTAAATCGGAGAAGAAATATGAGGCTATAACAATCATGCATAAAAGAGTTCAGAGAAAACTCAAATAATATTCATGGATAGATCTGGTCATAAACTCACTACTCATTGGATCCCAACTAACACGCTGCAAAAAGTCATTGCATCGAATAGATCTCCAAGAACACAGAGGATAACATCATATTGAAGATCAAATAGAGAGAAGAAGCCATCTAGCTACTAACAATGGACCCATACATCTGTGGTAAACTACTCACGCATCATCGGAGGGCAGCAAGGATGATGTAGAGTCCCCTCCGTGATCGAATCCCCCTCCGGCAGAGTGCCGGAAAAGGCCTCTAGATGGGATCTCGTGGTTCTAGAACTTGCGGCAGTGTAAATAGTATTTCGTGGATTCCTCTGTTGGTTTCACGATTTTAGAGAATTTATAGAGGCGGAGTTAGGTCAAACGGAGCCACATGGGCCCCACCACCCACCAGGGCGCGCCCTGGTGCCTTGTGGGCCCACGGTACATTATCTGGTCTTCTCCTCAAGCTTCTAGTGTGTCTTTTGTCCAAAAAAATCTCCAAAAAGTTTCGTGGCATATGGACTTCGTTTGATACTAATATTCTGTGAAACCAAAAATAAGCAAAAAAAACAGCAACTGGCACTGGGCACTAGTTAATAGCTTAGTCCCAAAAAATGATATATAATTGCTTGAAAGTGTATATAAAACATCCAAGATTGATAATATAATATCATGGAGCAATCAAAAATTATAGATGTGTTGGAGACGTATCATCCATCAGCTTCGTGGTCGGGCAACCGTGATTTTTACCACTCTCTACGTTGATGACGCAACTATCTTCGTTGCCCCTATTAAAGAGGATATACAGAACCTTGCGACCATTTTGACCAGCTTTGGGGAAGTTACAGGGCTTATGGCAAACCCCCTAAATAGTATTGTGGCGCCCATCCGTTGTGCAAATATCGATCTGGATGATATCCCCCAAAGCTTCTGTGCCATCCGAACTGGATTCCCGCTACATAACCTGGGCCTTCCTCTTTGCACACATAGCCTCAGAAAATCTAATTGTCATTTCTTGGTGGACATGGTGGCCCAGAAACTTCCTCCTTGGCAAGGCAGAAACATCAACATTGTTGGGAGATCCACTCTTGTGAAGTCTGTGTTATCCTCCCAGGCCATCTACTACCTCACCGCGCTCGATATTCTAGTTGGGACCACATATGATATAGCTAAGATTCAAAGGGCCTACTTGTGGGCCGACACAAATAAGGTGTCAGGAGGTCAGTGCAAGGTTAACTGGAAGCTAATTTGCAGACCCCTAAACCTAGGTGGATTAGGAATCCTCAACCTTACTAAGTTCTCTAGAGCACTCAGGCTTCGGTGGCTATTGTTTCAATGGGTGGACCCCCAGCGAGCTTGGGTTGGTTTTGACATCCCTTGTGATGACGATGACCTAGATCTTTTCTACTCTGCGACGACTCTTACAATGGGTGATGGCACGAAGGCGAGTTTCTGGTTCGCTCCCTGGCTACAGGGGCAAAATCCAAAAGGACATGGCTCCGGGTATCTTCGCCCTTTCAAAGCGCAAGAATGCATGTGTGGCAAAGGCTCTGACAAACAGTGACTAGATCCGCTGTATCGACATGCAGGGAGGCCTCTATGTCGACCACATACAACAATTCGTTAATCTTTGGAGCAAGGTCCAGGAGGTACAACTCACGGTGGGCACAGAGGATGACATTCGATGGAAATTTACGACGGATGGATGCTACTCTGTTGTATAGGATCAAAAGTAGGTCTAGAGGGGGTGATTAGACTACTTGACCAAATAAAAATCTAACCTTTTCCCAATTTTAGTTGTGGGCAGATTTTAGCAATTAGCACAAGTCAAGCAATCAACCTACACATGCAATTTTAAGAGTGTAGCAGCAGAAAGTAAAACATTGCATATGAAGATAAAGAGAAAGGTTTGGAGAGTGCAAACGCAATGAAGACATGAAGATTTTTGGCGTGGTTCCTAGGTGGTCCTATCGTACATCCACGTTGATGGAGACTTCAACCCACGAAGGGTAATGGTTGGGCGTACGGAGGGCTCCACCCACGAAGGGTCCACGAAGAAACAACCTTGTCTATCCCACCATGGCCATCGCCCATGAATGACTTGCCTCACTCGGGTAGATCTTCACGAAGTAGGTGATCTTCTTACCCTTACAAACTTCTTGGTTCAACTCCACAACTTGACGGAGGCTCCCAAGCGACACCTAACCAATCTAGAAGACACCACTCTCTAAAAGGTAGTAGATGTTGTGTTGATGATGTGACGCCCGGATAATTAAGCTACAGTAATCCCCCACTAATGATGCCATGTCGCCATCATTACTATTGCTAACCTCACTTTGATTCAAAACCAGTTCGAATTCAAATTAAAAAAGTCAAACAATAAAAGTTTTCAAATGTCAAAACTATAATGTTCAAAATGTGGCAATTAATACATAGAAAATATTGGTGGAGAAATCATCCTTTTATAAAAATTTTAAATGCACTAAAGTAAATAAACAGTAGCTGAAACAATTAATTAAATGTCTCTGAAATAATTAAATTATTATAAATTATTTTATTTAACTACCAAAAATTATTGTGGTAAGAGAATATTTAGTAATACTAATTTAGGAACTATTTTTATTTTTTATAAAAATATAGTAAATGGGAAAATAAAATAAACAACAAAAAGAAAAATAAACTAAATGTAAAAAAGAAACAAAACCAAAACAAAAGGAAAAGAACAAACCCCCCTAGACCTTTGTCCACAGCCGACCCAGCCCACCTAATCCCCTCATCCCCTACCTATTTGTTCATCGAGCCCCTTGGACGTTGAGGGTGCGTCCATGGCCGGGGATCGCCACACGGCGCACATCGAGCCCCTCCACGACGTCCTACAAGTGCCCCTCGATGCCCCGGAAACACTAGCTCCTCCATTGCCCCCTCCTCGCATCATCTCTTCCTCTCCCTCTGGATCTGCCCCCTCGAGCTCACCTGAGCGGGCTCGTCACCTCTGCCTCAACGTTGGCGTGGCCACCGGCCTCCCCTCGCCGCCCCTCATGTCCAGGCGCTGCCTCTACCTCGCCTACATCATCTACGTGTAGCAGATCAAGCTCCTCGTCAGGATCGGATTTTTTTTGAAACTATGATGATTTTTATAGCAAATTCGGAAACTATAATGGAGAAAAATCAAAAGTATCACCCCGTCGGCCTCCTGTTGGCCGAAAAGGGACTTTTCGGCCAACCGTTGGCCAAAAAGGACTTTTCGGCCAACCGTTGGCCAAAAAGTACTTTTCGGCCAACAGTTGGCCAAAGAGTCCCTCTTCGGCCAACACCTGCTCTATTGTTTAAAAAAATTCATATCAAATAGGATTTTTAGTATTTTAATTTGATTATTTTTGCATTAGATTAGAAATTTTATGAAGTTTCTATAGATATCATGTTTGACTAGATTTGAAAGTTTGAATTTAATTTTTTCATGAATTTGCTCAAATAACTAGATTGCCTATAATTTGAGTTAGGAGTATTTTTAAGATGATTCTTTTTGCTACTGGTTCTTTGTGAATTTGTTTATCAGTACTAATTAATTGGCGAATTTTATAACTATTTAAAATTAGGTTTTTATGAAGACAGTTCTGTTTTAGTGTTTGTTAGGTTTTATGCTATTTCTTTTAATTTTAATTGCTTTAAATTTTTTTATTTAGTTTTTTGACTTATTCTTTTTGTTTCTGTTTAGTTATTAGTAGCTATTTTATTTGTAGTATTTTTTTGTATTTTATTTATTTTATCCTACCAGAAAACTTGTTTTGAGCTTCATAGGAGTTTATATTTAAAAGTGCCTTGTAAATCCTGTACAACCATTGCCGTTTTATACATGACAAAAAAATACTTTCCCGCAATCTTTTTCCCTCCATTTTTTTGCCGCCATTTTATTTCCCGCCATTCTCTCCCGCCACACTAAGGAGTGCTGCATCGACGGAGGATGACGATGATGCCTTCATGTGGAGTGTGAAACACTGTGTGAGAGAAGTCATAAGTGTGAAACACTCTCTGATGATCATGACGAAGCTGCAAACACTTATGACTTCTCTCAGACAGTGTTTCACACTCCACCAGCAGCACCGACGCAGGAGACACAGACCATGTCAGACGATGTTATCTACGATCGTGGACACCATGAGGCTCGTTTTATAAGTTGAGAAGTGAAGATGGCGAGAAAGAAGATGGCGGGAAAGAAGATGGCGGGAGAGAATGGCGGGAAAGAAAATGAAGGGAGAGAATGGCAAGAAATAAAATGACGGGAGAAAATTAAGGGAGGGAATGACGTAAAAACCTAATTTTAAATAATCCTAAAATTCACCAATTAATTACTACTGATAAACAAAGTCACAAAGAACCAGTAGCAAAAAGAATCATCTAAAAAGAATACTCCTAGCTCAAATTATAGGCAATCTAGTGTTTTGTGAAAATTTATGAAAATTCAAATTCAAACTTCCAAATCTAGTCAAACTTGATATCTACAGAAACTTCGTAAAATTTCTAATCTAATGCAAAAAGAATCAAATTAAAATACTAAAAATCCTATTTGATATGAATTTTTTAAAAAGTAGAGCAGGTGTTGGCCGAAGAGGGACTCTTTGGCCAACCGTTGGCCGAAGTCCCTTTTCGGCCAACAAGAGGCCGACGGGGTGATATTTTTTATTTTTTTCCATTAGGGTGTATAGTTTCTGAATTTGCTATAAAAATTATCATAGTTTCAAAAAAAATCTCAGGATCGAGCCCTTCTATGCCTTCGGTCGCCGCACGTCATCGCCGTCGGACCACTCGCCTCCGGCCACCCTGCACCTCACTGAGTCGCTCAAGACCTCCCCGGTGAGCTCTCCCTCGATCAATCCCTTGTTTTCCGCCTTTGGTTCGTCGCCTAAATCGCCGTAGCCGCCGTAGTCGAGCACCCACAGCAGACGCGCTCACCGCGTGATGGATGCGCTCCGCGTGCCTCCCTGCTGCGCTCCACCGCGTTCCGAGCCTCTTCTTGGCCGCACCTCACCTGTGTGCGCACCCGCAGGCCGCGCCCAACTCCTTCTTCTCCCACTGCTGCCTCCGTTTGCTGCCGCCGCTACTTGCCGCTTCTACTGTCGGACGCTGCTGCCTCCCCCAGCTGTTGTTTGCCTTGTTGCGCTACTTGCCACCGCCCCTGTTGCTCCCGCTCCTGCTGTTTGGCTGCTGGTGTCGCCCCTCCTGTGTTGCTCGCTACCCCCTGCCTCCGCCCGGCCGCACTCAGGCCCTCTTTGTCCGGGCTGGAGCCCCTCCGGCGCCACCCATAGCGCGCCCCTGGCCGAGCCCGAAACCGCCGCACCCAACGCCGTCCACACCCGCCTGCCACTACCTACTGCTCTGGAGCTACTGCTGCACACGCTCCCACCGTTCTGCCGTCACCGCTGGCAGGTTGACCCGACCCCGCGCACGCCCCACTGCTACTTCTGCCGAGTCCGCATCCGCTTCCCACTCCCCTTGCCGCACCCGCCGACGGCCACTCGCCCCACGACCACCACCGTCCGTGGTCGTGGCCTCGCCGTCACCTACCGGGCGTGTGCCTGCTTGGCCCGTGCGTTGGCCACCGACCCGCGCGCCCACAACCACCCCCACCGCCTGCCTCTGCCGGAGTCCGCTCCTGCCAGCCCGTGCCCGCAAACCCGTCCTCTCTCTGCTCGCCCGCGGAGTCCGGGGGCTCGCCCGGTGACCTCGCCCCGCACCGGGAGGGTATGCCCTAGCGCCTGATAGCCCTTTAGCCCACACGCCGCTCCAGTGGCCCTTGGGCGACAGACAGGCGGGGCCCACGCCCCTAAAAAAAGTAGAAAATATATTAACTAAAAACTGATAGATGGATCTGTTAGTATGACATGTGGGCCCCCTGGTCAGTTTGACTAGTCAACGGGTCAACGTTGATTGCTGACTGGGCAGTCAATAGGGCCCATTGTCAGCCTCTAGGGTACTCGGGTGCATTGCACCGGGTGTGCTTAGCATTTTTGCAATTTAATTTTGTATTAATAATAAATCAATTAGTTCTAGAAAATCATTTAAACTTTGAAAAATCATAGAAAATTAACCGTAACTCGGATTAAACTAATTTATATATGAAAGTTGCTCAGAAAAATATGACGATTCTGAATATGCACCCATTCATCTATCACATGCCCCTAGCATAGTGTACATGCAACCGGCCCCCTCCATTTCATCTGCCCGAAAATGCCTAACACCGGGAATACTTTCCCTGATGTTTTCCATCTTCGCCGGTAGCAACTAGTACTGTGTTAGCTCACCTCTAGAACTGCTTATTGTCATGTCATGCATCATCCTGCATCTGTTTGCATTATATTCATTGTTTCTTCCCCCTCTTCTCTCCGGTAGACTTCGAACTGACGCCACTGCTGCCCCAATCGTCTACGGTGTTGACGACCCCCCTTTTCTGAGCAGAGCTTCCAGGCAAGCAAACCCCCCTTGATCATCTCGATATCGCCTACTCTTTCCCTCTACTGCTTGCATTAGAGTAGTGTCACTGTTTCATCGGTTTGATCCTATTCTGTTGCATAGCCTGTCCTTGTTACTACTGTTGTTACCTTTACCTGCAATCCTAAATGCTTAGTATAGGATGCTAGTACTTCATGAGTGGCCCTACATTCTTGTCCGTCTGCCATGCTATACTATCAGGCCGTGATCACTTGGGAGATGATCATGGGTATATACATGCATACATGTTATACTTGATACAGTGTGGTGACTAAAGTCGGCTCGGCTCGTAGAGTACCCGTGAGTGATTCACGGACTGGGGGTTGAAAGGACATTGTTGGGGATATTACTACTGGGCGTAAACCGGCCTATCTGGGCCAAGTTAACTTCATCAGTAGTTAAGCCCAAGAAGACAGAGGAGGGCTCAAGGCTCATGGTCGGCTCAAGGCCCGCAGCCGTAAACCGGCGTTAGTAGTTAACCTGTATTGTAAGTCAGGAATAAGAAGAGACCAAACCGGACACATCTATGAGCCGGTATTGGGACTCCGTAAGCCGACGAGAGTCACCTGTGTATATAAGGGGACGACCCGGCGGCGGTTGAAGGACAACAGACAACAACTCGAGACATAGGCGAAGCTTGTTTGCTCCCTAGTCATCGAAACCCCATCAATTCCATCACAACTAGACGTAGGCTTTTACCTTCATCGAAGGGGCCGAACTAGTATAAACTCTCTTGCGTCCTTGTGTCCTCTTTAACCCCTTCAAGCTAACCCGTCGCGATGGCTCCACGACTAAGTCCTTTCTCTAGGACATCTGCCGTGACAAAACCACGACAGTTGGCGCCCACCGTGGGGCTATCGCACGATGGTTTCCGGTTCTTGGAGGGCCGCTTTGAAGGACTCAAGGGCTACGCTGTAGGCCGGATGACTAAGAGTCGTCGCGGCAAGCTCTACATCGACGACGCATGCTGGGCCCCCGAGGCCGGCTCAATTGAGTACGGGTACCGGGTCCCCTTTGGTAGCATTCACGTTTTCATTGGCAAGATCGGTGAACCGGGCCCTGAGCCGGACATCTGCACCGACCTCGTCGAGACGGCTCAGCGTGCGCAATCCGCCCGGATTAAACCGGCCATGAAGCGTGCCTTCGTGGGAGTCATCCATGGAAGAAGTTATGAGGACGAATCGGAATTTCACGAGGCGACTGTCGTTTGTTCCGGTGACGAATCTTCGACCGGAGAAACCGAATCTCTTTATCAGCTACAAGATGGCCGGATTGGGAGCTGTTCCGATGGCGACGGTATTCCGGACCCCTCTGATCTGCCCAACCGGGTTGGAATATTCATGGCCGGAACACAAGCAGCGCTTCATTCTTCGACAGCTGCGGCAACGATCTCCGGTTCAGCAGCGGCGACGGCTGCCGGGGTAGGAGGCCCTGTGCGCCCGCCGGATCAGGTTCTATCAGAACTATTTGATGCGTTGGCTGTGCTTATGGCAGAAGTTAATCCGCCAGATCAGGACGTTCAGAACACGGAGATTGCAAAGGTAAAGGAACATATCACCCAGACCAAGGCGGATCTGGCGGCTGAGGACACCAGGATGGCCGCAGAGCAGGCCGCTTTAGACGCACAGGCCTACAGGCTTATGTTGGACTAGAGCGCGTCGCATGAAGTCATGAGGAGGAAGCACCGATCCCGCTTACCTCCGGTTTTTGAGGCTAGAGACCTTTTTAACACTCCAGGACCAAGAGCCGGCAATCCGCTGGAGGGGAACCGGGCAGAAGCCCCTGGGACCGGTGCACCGGTTCAACCTCGTCAGATGGACCCGCCTCATCAAAACATCGTTATACCTCAGGATGCTTTAACACCTCCGGGTCACTACTCCAACCCAATGGACAATCTTGTTGCCGCTGCTGCACGGCTGGAGGCCATTCCAATTGAAGGTGACTCGCCGCAGGCAGTAGAGACGCGACGGGTCAAGGAACTTCTGAGGACAGCTTTGGCCCAATAGGAAGCGTACTCGTACAGCCGCGACCGGATCCACTCGACCCCCCGTCCAAGCCGGAGCTATAGCAGACATATGGATGAACCAACAGTGTCGAGTAATGAATGACGTGGAGCACCCCGTGGCAACAACCCGATGGGTGGTGCTGATGACGCTCAAGAAGTGGTGAACCGGGCCCGAGCGCGCAGGGAGGCCGAGTTAGCCGCACAACATCAGGCTCGGCAGCTCACGCCGGTTCGTCCAACCATCTCGATCGAACCTGGTATTACTTCTAGTTCTTTGGGGGTGCCTTGCCTTATCCCCGATTTACGCAACGTGCGCCTGCCCAAGGATTTCAAAGGCCCGCGCAAGGTACCAAATTACACGGCGGATCAACCTCCAGAAACATGGGTGGAGAGCTATGAGATGGCCATGGAGATGCTTGATGTGGATGACACGGCGTGTGCAAAATACTTCACCATGATGCTTGAAGGAACGGCCCGTACTTGGTTAAAAAGCTTGCCAGCTAATTCTATCAGTTCATGGGCCCAATTACGAGCCCGGTTTATCAGCAATTTCAAGGATACCTGTAAACAGCCTATGTCGATAGTGGACTTAGCTGCATGCGTTCAGGAGGAAGGAGAATCAATGACTCATTGGGTGCGCCGGGTTTCACAAGTGTTGCACTCCTCAGACCGCATCAATGCTGACACCGCAGTATTAACCCTAGAAGGCAACTGCCGGTTTGGGCCCCTGAAGTTGAAATTGGGACGGATGAAGCGTCATTGCACCGACATGGGGACCCTCATGACCGCTTTGGTGAAATATGCTGATTCTGATAGTACCAAGGATCCTGAATCTGATGATGACAAGACAAAGAAAGGGAAGAAGAACAACAGCTCCAAAGGTCAGCAGCATCACTGGATAGGCAATGGCGGAGGAGGCAAGCGTAAAGCGGATGGTAACATGGACTTTGTGGCTAATACCAACGCACATGACAATGGCCAGCGACGCAAGGGTAGGCCGAAAAATCGTAATGGAGCACCCAACCCTAACCCAAACCGCCTAAACTATCTGCTAAGCCAGCCCTGTCCAAGACATGAGACGAAGGAGGCGCCAGCAAACCACCTTTGGAAGGATTGCTTTATTATGCAGGAGTTCAAGAATTCTAATAATTTCTGGTATGATCACGAATCTGGCAGTGGCTCAGGATCCGAGCCGGGTTACGGTGGAGGAAGTTCCGGTTCAGGATTTAATGGTAATCCGGGCGGACATAATGGTCAAAATAGTCATAACAACCAGGGTGGTTACAACCAAGAGCAGCAATAGTCAGATTACCAGAGCAACCCAAAGCAGTTGAGTAGTGGGCAGTACCATGTCTTCACCACTAGCTTGGACAAGCGAGACCTGAAGGTTCAGAGGCGGGCAGTCAACTCTGTTGAACCGGCCATACCCCGTTATCTACGTTGGTCTGAACAGCCAATCATATGGAGGAGAGAGGATCACCCACCCCAGGTCGATAATCCGGGTCAGTTGGCTCTGGTGGTAGCGCCTCAGGTGGGAGGTTATAAGTTCACCAAGGTGCTCATGGATGGAGGGAGCAGCATTAACATCCTGTACTATGAGACCTTCCGTCGTATGGGACTAACAGATAAGAATCTCAAACTGTCTAATACAGTATTCCACGGTGTAGTGCCTGGCAGATCAGCATATCCCGTTGGTAAGATAGCTCTGGAAGTGGCTTTTGGGGATGATCATGATTCCAGGTCGGAGACATTGACGTTTGAAGTGGTGAAAATCCAAAGTCCATATCATGCCTTGTTTGGGCGACCGACATACGCCAAGTTTATACCTCGGCCCTGTTATGTGTATTTGCAGCTCAAGATGCCGGGTCACAAGGGGACAATAACGGTTCACGGAAGCCGCAAAATCGCTTTGGAATGCGAGGAAGGAGATGCGGCTTATGCAGAGTCAGTTTGTGCCACCGAGGAGTTGAAGTACTATAAAGACAATGTTGATCCGGCGGACATGACTCTATTGAAGAAGCCAACTACGGAGCATGATCCGGCCCTGAAGTTCAAATCGGCAGCAGAAACTAAGCTTGTTGACTTCATACCTGGCGATTCGTCCAAGCAGTTCAGCATTAGTGCCAACTTGGATCCGAAATAGGAAAGTGCGCTCATTGAGTTCATCCGTGAGAATCGGGACATTTTTGCATGGAAGCCCTCCGACATGCCAGGTGTACCGAGGCAACTCGCTGAGCACACACTTAATGTGGATCCTAAATATAAACCGGTGAAACAGTTCCTCCACCGGTTTAACAAAGAAAGACGCAAGGCGATTGGAGAAGAGGTAGCCAGGCTCTTAGCAGCTAGCTTTATTGTTGAATTTTTTCACCCTGAGTGGCTTGCCAATCCGGTGCTGGTCCTCAAGAAAAACGGCACCTGGCGCATGTGTGTGGATTACACAGATCTTAATAAAGCTTGTCCAGCAAATCCTTTTGCCCTCCCCCGTATTGATCAAATTATTGATGCTACGGCGGGTTGTGAGCGTTTAAGTTTTTTGGATGCGTATTCTGGCTATCATCAGATCAAAATGGCAGTTAAGGACCAGGAGAAGACAGCATTTATAACTCCCTTTGGAGCCTTCTGCTATGTGTCTATGCCCTTCGGGCTCAAGAGTGCCCAGGCAACTTACCAACGATGTGTACAAAATTGTCTTCACAAGCAGATTGGCCGTAATGTACATGCTTACGTGGATGATATCGTAGTTAAATCCAGGGAGAAGGAGACTCTGATTGACGATTTGAAGGAAACCTTTGATAACCTGAGAACATACAAGATGATGCTTAATCCGGACAAGTGTGTCTTTGGTGTACCGGTGGGCAAGCTATTGGGTTTTCTAGTGTCCAACAGAGGAATTGAGGCTAATCCGGAGAAGATCACGACTATCACCTCCCTGGCTAAACCGAAGTGTATCAACAATGTTCAACACCTGGCAGGCCGGATTGCTGCGCTAAGCCAGTTTATCAGTCGCCTGGGTGAGAAGGCAATCCCTTTGTATCAGATGTTGAAAAAGATGGATCAGTTTGTCTGGAGTTCTGCTGCTGATGAAGCATTTGAGGACTTAAAGCGGCAATTGGCCAATCCGCCTGTGCTCGCCGCTCCCATTGACAAGGAGCCGTTACTGCTATATGTTGCTGCTAATGTTCGGGCGGTCAGCGTAGCTATTGTGGTGGAGCGAAAGGAGGCAGGTAAGGAGCATCTGGTTCAACGTCCGGTCTATTATATCAGCGAGGTGCTCATTGAGTCCAAGCAAAGGTATCCGCATTGGCAGAAGCTGGTGTATGGAGTTTTTATGGCAAGCTGGAAGCTTAAACAATATTTCCAAGGGCACTCAATTACTTTGGTCAGTTCTGCTCCTTTGGGAGATATCATCCAGAACTGGGAAGCAACTGGCCGGATTGCAAAGTGGGCCATAGAGCTGGGGTCGTACGGTTTGAAGTATGAGCCTCGGACAGCGGTTAAGTCTCAAGCACTTGTTGATTTCATCAATGATTGGACGGAAATGCAAGCACCTGAAGAAAAGCCGGATCATACGTATTGGACCATCCATTTTGACGGATCCAGGCAGTTGGAAGGCTCGGGGGCTGGAGTCGTATTAACTTCCCCACGAGGTGATAAGTTTTGTTATGTTCTCCGTTTAATGTTCCCTTGTACTAACAATGCAGCTGAGTATGAAGCCTTGATCCATGGTCTCCGGATGGCTAAGGAGATGAATCTAAGTCGAGTTAAGTGCTTCGGTGACTCGGACCTTGTGGCTCAGCAAGTGTCTGGCACTTGGGACTCCAAGGACCCACTCATGGTAGCATATCGTCGTAAGGTGGATACCGTCGCAGGTTATTTCAAAGGCTATCAGGTAGACCACGTGGACCGGCGGAAAAATGAAGCGGCAGACGCTTTAAGCCGGCTGGGCTCTCAGCGCAAACCGGTCCCACCCAATGTTTTTCTGGATGTGCTGCACAACCCGTCGATCAAGATCCCTGGTGAAGAGGATTTGGCTATTCCTGATCCGGAGGCTCAATTGGTGGCGGCTCTTCATGTTATTCCAGATTGGACACTTCCTTACCTGGCGTACAAGAACCGGGGTGAGTTGTCAGAGGATGAGATTCTAGCCCGGCAGATAATCCGGCGATCCAAGTCCATGGCTATCATCAACGGCGAGTTGCATCATTGCAGTATATCAGGAGCTTTTCAACGCTGCGTGTCTCCTGAAGAAGGCCGTGAAATTTTGCATGAGATCCACGAAGGAGATTGTGGTCACCACGCCGGTTCAAAGTCTCTGGTGGCTAAAGCGTTTCGCCATGGTTTTTATTGGTTAACTGCTCATGCTGATGCGGAGGATCTGGTCAGACGATGTGATGGTTGCCAAAGGTTTTCAAGGCGTGCTCATGTACCGGCTCAAGAATTGAGAATGATTCCAATTACTTGGCCGTTTGCGACTTGGGGCTGGATATGGTTGGGCCTTTCAAAAGGTCCAAAGATAAGAAGACCCACCTCCTGGTGGCGGTTGACAAGTTTACAAAGTGGGTGGAGGCAGAACCTATTAGCAAGTGTGATGCGGCCACGGCGGTTCAGTTCATCAAAAAGGTGATTTTCCGGTTTGGCTTTCCGCACAGTATTATCACAGATAATGGTACCAATTTGTCCAAAGGTGCTATGAAGGAGTTCTGCGAACGGGAGCACATCCGGCTCGACGTTTCATCAGTGGCACATCCACAGTCCAATGGTCAAGCAGAAAGAGATAATCAAGAGATCTTGAGAGGCATCAAGCCCCGGCTCATGGTTCCTTTGCAGAGAACGCCGGGTTGTTGGGTAGAAGAATTACCATCTGTGTTATGGAGCATCAATACAACACCCAACAGATCAACAGGATACACACCGTTCTTCATGGTTTATGGAGCGGAGGCGGTTCTCCCTAGTGATATCCGTCATGATTCACCTTGTGTCACAGCTTATATTGAAGCGGACAACGAGACAGCACGTCAAGATGCTTTGGAACGGTTGGATGAAGAGCGTGACATCGCAGCCGCCCGATCGGCGATTTACCAGCAGGATCTTCGTCGTTATCACAGTCGCCGGGTCAGAACCAGAACCTTTCAGGAAGGAGATTTGGTGCTTCGGCTCATCCAAGATCAGACTGATATGCATAAGCTATCCCCACCTTGGGAGGGGCCTTTCGTGGTCAGCAAGAATCTGCACAACGGGTCGTACTATCTGATCGATATTCGAGAGCATAAGGACTCACGTACATAAGAGGAGGAGACTAACAGGCCGTGGAATATAGCTCATCTTCGGCCTTACTATACCTGAGCCATTGGCTATACTTATGTACATATTACGACAATGTATATATTATGATTAAATATAATAAACCGGAACCTCAGCTAAAGCGGGGTATCTGTTCTTTTACATCATGTGAGGTTATACGGAGTTGCTCTAAAGCGGCCTCCGGTTTACCCCTTGAGTTCGCTTTACTAAAAGCATCGTGTTATATCACTTGGAGGATTGGTCGTGTCCGAACCAATACCATGCCTCTTGATAGGCGAGAGCGACCAGATCACTTGGGGACTTGGTCATGTCTGAACCAGTCATGCCTCTTGATCGGCCTAAGGCCACAGAATCACTTGGGGGCTTGGTCGAACCCGAACCATGACCATGCCATTTGGTCGACATAAATGCCACGGTTTCATTTGGGGACCTGGCTGACTAGAACCATAGTTACACCTAACGGGAGCTTGGTCGTGTTTGGCCATGGTAACGCCATTTGACCAGCTTAAATAAACCTTTTTTGGCAAACGGTTTTGTCGTTGCTTTTGCTTCACACTTTTCTTTGAAGAGTTTTTTTTTTGCTTTTCATTGTGTTTTTTAAACCGACAAAGTTTTTTAACCAATCAATTGACGGAACACAGTTCACGTCAATCCGGAGACTATTTGTCCGGTTTGATCCTTGTTGTTAACATTCTCTTATGGAGTAACACGGTGTTTATTATAACCCGACACGGTTTACATGGTAAACCAGCGTCATATATATATATACATGAGCTGTTATCTCCTCCAACAGTGTGGGTTTGCAAAACTCCGCTTCAAGATTGGCCACGCCAACTTCACGCTCAATGATGGCAGGTATTATGTATCTAAAAAATTTGATCATATACTTAAAATTTTGTTTTGATTTCATATATGCAGACATCATATTCCGCCTGACGGTACAACCGCGGTGGCACTTGACGAATTTTTCATTTCAGAAAGTGTTTTGGAAAGTTCATTACCACAGGAAGAACAAATTATGCACGAAGGCATATCAACATCAAAGGTATCAGCTAGCCTATTACAAGGCAACATGGTGCCCATAATAATATAATTGTTTTTCACAAAGGAGAGGCAGTTTAAAACCGGCTTCCGGTTCAAGTTTGGTCACCAGCCTGGCCTGATGGTTGTGGGTCATCCTGCGCCGCTTTAGCCTCCGTTTCTCTACCCAGTGGCTGGAAATCCACAGTGGTCTAGTCGATTCCCATTAATGCTTGAAAAACAGCTTCATCATGGATCAGCAATGACGGGTCAATATCGGGAGCGTAAGTATGCTTACGAATTGGAGGGATCAGATTTTCCGATTCATGGATTGGTGCAGCTATTCGCTTGTTCTGACTGTCATATTGGGCTTGATAATGAGACAAGTCTGCCTCCTCAGCCAGTTGACAAGCTAGCGGACGTACCTCCCGGTTTATTGCTCGCAGATCCGCTTCGCCAAATTCTGACCCATCTTCCTTCAAGCTGGGATAGCCCTGAGCCACTTCAATAGGATCAAAATCCGGCACCCAGGCTTTTGCCCGGATTAAGGCATTGATTGCACCGGTTCGAGCAGCAGATTTCAACCTGGGCAGGAAGCACCGATAGTTTCATCAGAGTATCTTGAATCAAAGTGGGCGCCGGTTTGTTATGAGATGCGGTACAGATGATCCGCTGGGCACCAGTATACAATTGTTCAACCAATGTATAGGCGGCTTTTAGTTTCTTCCGCACATCTGACCCCAAGTGACCAATGCGTGTCCCTGAAATACCATAAAGGGTTAATAAACCGGCGACTCCGTCAGAAGGCAGAGCCAATTCAGAAGGCAAACTGGCTTACCAAAGATAGCAGTAGTCATGGCATGCACGTGCCGCTTTATGTTGGTCAGTTCATCCGCCACTGGTTTTAGTGCAGCCTTGGCATCCTCTGCTCGTTTGATCAAAGCGGACTTTTCAGTGGCCCAATCCGCCCGCTTCTTCTTGCAGCTCTCCTTAAGCTGTTCCATGGCGCTTAAAGCGCTGGCCAATTCCTCTTTTGCTTTGGAGGTTTCAGCCTGTTGGGTTTTCAAGTTTTCTTGGAGATCGGTGACTTGGTTTTCTTTTGTCTTCAGCTCCGCCTGCATGCATACAGATATATGCTTCAACAAATCGGTATAAGGATTCAAGTACCAATCACATAACAAGTTATGCACTTAGCACTTGGGGGCTAATGCATATTCGGTCTTCATCTTTCAATTGCTTACAAAGTCCCAAGATCAATACAAGTATTCAACTTGGCACTTGGGGGCTAATGGCTATTTGCTCGTATATATTCTGATGCGGCAATTTCAATTACTTAAAGTACCGGTTTAACTATGTTAAGTTGAACCGGACCTTGGGGGCTACATCAGTGAATTTCAAAGCATCAAGATTTATATTGGTAAGTCCCGGTTTGAAAGAATATTACAAACCGGACCTTAGGGGCTAGGAGAGTCAGCAAGAATGGAAGCATACAAGCAGGAAGGAGCATATGGAAGTTAGCTCATATTTCTCTTTCATCATATTAACCAGACCGGCTTCATAGTCGCGACTGGTATACAACCGGTTCAGATAGCTGGAATGGATATCTTGGGCGTTCAGAGCAGCATAAGTCGTCAGATCAGCGTTCCACTTGCCTTTGCCAAAGGCAGCAAATTCTTCCTTGGCAGAATGTTTGGATAAAGCGACAGGATTGCTTGGCTCAGTATGGCCAGTGCCAGTAATGACAACCTCATCATCCTGGGTACCGCCGGTTTGCACTGGGGCTGTTGGCTTGTTAGTAGGTTTTGCTGGACCGGTGGAACTTTCGATCCGGATGGAACCTGTGGGCTGATTGACAGGACCTGAGGCGTCAGTAGGTCTCTCTTCAGCAATAAGATCATCGTTCTGCTGCGGTGGATCGTTAGGTATATCCTCAGGAATAGCCGCTTCAAGATTGGGTGTCTTGCCTGGTTCAAGAATGACATCTTCTTCGGCCGCTTTGTCCAGGCGGGCCTTCTTGCTTGGCCTAGGTTTGGCCCTGAGAAGAATAACAAAATCAAATACATCATGTGTTCTAAGGCAATGTACTGCAAACATCACAATAAGTATAGCTTACCCAAGCACCATTTTGAGCGGTGGGAGCTGAGTAGCTGATGACTCGCCAAAATATGAGTGGGAAGTAACCTGGTAATCGGAGTCAGAAGGATTAAGAGGTTGACGAAAGCAGCCCGCTTTAGGACAAGCACTGACAAGCAAATTAGAGACCTCTGAATGGCGTTTCCGAACCGGACTGTTCGGTAAACCGGTGGAGGTAACTACCTGGCCGCTGTGCTGGCTGGTGCGATGAGCTTCGTGTTGTTGGGTCTTCATAAGAAGTTTAGGATCCAAATAAGCAAGAGGATGAGAAAATTTAACTTTCCGGTTTGCCTGACAGATTTTTTGTGAAGGCAAAGTTTCTGAATCGGAAGAGAGAATAATTACCTCTGCAACATCCGCGTGGCTAGCTTCGGCATCATCCTGACAAATATCATCATCAATAAGACGCATGAAAAATAAACCAAGTGAGTCAAGCTCTACCTCAAAGTCCGGATTATCCACCTCATCATCAGGGGCCGGATTAGAAGATGCAGTGGTTCTTTTCCTGTGGGCAGTCTTCTTCACAGCTTTAGTCTTCTGCCGGGTTGCTCTTTCCGGTTTGTCTGGTTTTTCTGGTTTCTCCTACGGCAGTTTTTTGCTCCAAAACGGATCATTGCCCTGATTATGCAGATACTGATATTAAAAACAATGACCAGACATATCAATAACAGATTCAGCAAAGAGAAAAATCAAAGTCTTACAGCTGGCGGTTTGTTGGTGGCACAGAAGGGAAGCAGGCCGGTTCTAGCGCAGACGTGTTCCGGTTCATTCAGTATCTTATGCACAGCCTCTGTGATTTCTTCATCGGAGAGCTGGAGTTTTGAATGTCGCAGTGGGTCATCAACACTGTCAGTATACTCGCACATCAAACCGGAGCACTGACTAAGGGGCAGTATGCTCCATGATATCCAACAGCGAGCGAGATCAACCCCTGTTAAACCGTTGGCCATAAAGACTTTGAGCTTTGACAGCTGGGGAGCATATTTGATTCTCTCCTGGGCAGTCAATCTTTGAGGAAAAGGGTGTGTATTGTTGAGGCGCTCCGGACGAAAGCCAGGCAAGGGATTCTCACCAGCAGGGGAGGTGTCTTTGCAGTAGAACCATGTCTGATTCCACTCCTTGGGGTGACTGTGCAGCTTGGCGTGAGGGTATGTGACCTCTTTCCTTTTCTGAATCGCCATGCCACCCAACTCCGTATTAGAGCCATCAGTAAACTCAGTACGGCGGTTTAGATGGAAAAGGTCTCTGAACAATTCCACCGTGGGCTCCTCTTGAAAGAACACCTCACAAAGCACTTGGAAGTGGCACATATTTGTAACAGAGTTGGGGCCAGTGTCTTGCGGATGGAATTGGAAATCGGCTAAAACATCCCGATAAAATTTAGAACCGGGCGGCTTAAAGCCCCGGGCTAAGTGATCTACGAAAACAACAACCTCTCCTTCTCGAGGTGTGGGAGGGCATTCTTTGCCAGAAGCCCTCCAATGGACGCTATCTTTGCTGCCTAAAGCGCTAATCAGGACTAAATCGTCAAGTTGATCCTCTGTGATGCGAGGAGGAACCCAATTGCACTCATACACTTGCTTGGCCATGATGGAATCTACAAGGTAGAAGATCCCGGTTCAAAAATGCATTTGATCAAGGTACGTTGGTATGGGCACTGTTAAACCGGAGACAGAACTATCTGAACCGGAGTTTCATGAAGCAACCAACATATGGCGGTTCAACAAGGGGACTAATGGCATATACCGGTTTGGAATTTTTTTTATAAGGTTAAACTGCCTAATCTAAGCATTGAAAAGCTGAGATTGCGGATGGACAAGTACGCACAAACAGGTTTCACAAGATTTCTTTACAACATTGGATCTGAAGCAAGTTCAGAGAAGAGATAAATACTTAGAGGTTCAAAGGAGCAGTACCGAACCAATGAGCAAAACGTTCATATAGACCCATGGTTTGAGATGCATAAGTAAAGGCGAAGGTCAAACAACCATCATTGCACAGAATAAAGATTTGCGGATTAATCTAAAGATCTATTATATGAGCAAGAGGCAGACGATGAACACTGAAGAACTGCGAAACCCTAGGCCAGATCTGCGGGGGAAAGATAGAAGATTTACCGGAGCTGTGGAAGATGCGGAAGGTTGCCGCGATGTTTTGGTGCGCTCAGGTTGATGCAGCGGCCAAGGATGAGGCAGAGGTCGACGGCGGCGGCGGAGCTCCGAGGCTGGCGACGCTAGGAAGATGAAGAAGGCACGGAAGGAGAAAAGAAATGACCCTTCGGTCCTATTTATAAGGCGAAAGAACATGAGTCAGGCGCGACAATCAAGGGGCCACAAAACGGAGCTGTCACCTCGATTTCCGCCGATCTATTAAACAAAGAAGCATAGTGGATAGCTTCGTTATGACAGGTGACGTCACTTCGGTTTACAGCAATCAGAGAAGATGACATCATGGCGGTTTACCAATTTATAAGAAGATGTTGAAGATGAGCTTTTATTAAAGGATTGACATGAACCCATTCAAATCAATCTGGGGCCTAATGTTGGGGATATTACTACTGGGCGTAAACCGGCCTATCTGGGCCGGGTTAACTTCGTCAGTAGTTAAGCCCAAGAAGACAGAGGAGGGCTCAAGGTCCATGGTCGGCTCAAGGCCTGCAGCCGTAAACCGGTGTTAGTAGTTAACATGTATTGTAAGTTAGGAATAAGAAGAGACCAAACCGGGCACATCTATGAGCCGGTATTGGGACTCCGTAAGCCGACAAGAGTCACCCGTGTATATAAGGGGACGACCCGGCGGCGGTTCAAGGACAACAGACAACAACTCGAGACATATGCGAAGCTTGTTTGCTCCCTAGTCATCGAAACCCCATCAATTCCATCACAACTAGACATAGGCTTTTACCTTCATCGAAGGGGCCAAACTAGTATAAACTCTCTTGCGTCCTTGTGTCCGCTTTAACCCCTTCAAGCTAACCTGTCGCAATGGCTCCACGACTAAGTCCTTTCTCTAGGACATCTGCCGTGACAAAACCACGACAGACATGTTTCCCGACGGCCCTCTGAGTGGATCTTTGTGGTGGAGCGACAGGGCAGGTTGAGACCACCTAGGAAACAGGTGGGCCTGGTCCTGGTCGGCGTCCACGGATATTTCAATAACACGCTTAACGAGATTGGGTATTTGATCTGAGTTGGTTGTTGGCCTATACGCACTAACTGCCATGTGGGACAAGATGTGGGCAACCGGCGTCGTAGTATCAGCCGAAGCTTTCCAGAGGGCTGCTCACCGGCCACCCTCGCAATGTGTAGGAGTGCAACGGGCGATGGGCCCATGACCCCTACGCGCTTAGGATTTAGACCGACGTGCTGACCTCTCTGTTGGGCCTAGGTAGGGCTATGACGTGTTGATCTTCCGAGGCCGGACATGACCAAGGAAAGTGTGCCCGGCCAGAGGGATCAAGCGTGTCGGGTAATGTGGTGCACCCCTGCAGAGAAGATTTATCTATTCGAATAGTCGTGTCCACGGTAACAGGATGACTTGGAGTTGTATTTTGACCTCATGACAACTAGAACCGGATACTTAATAAAACACACCCAGATAAGTTCCAGAGACAACCCGGTGATCGTTCTCTCACAGGGTGACGATGAGAGGATCGTTGGGTAGGATTATGCTATATGATGTTACTTGATGCTATACTTGCTGCTCTCTTTTATATGCTTCAAGATGGAGGCTGCCAGAAGCGTAGTCTTCAATAGGACTAGCTACCCTTCTCTTATTCTGGCATTATGTAGTTCAGTCCATAGATACTACCTATTTCATTGATATTGATGCATATGTACTGTAGATCCTTGTTTGCGAGTACATTGGATGAGTACTCACAGTTGCTTTGCTACTTATTTTTCCCCTTTTCCTGGTCATTGCAATCATATGATGGAGTCCATGAGCTAGAGGATCCCGATGATGTTTCTATGTGGAGTTCGGCTTCAAGGAGTAGTTAGGAGGTCCTAGGAAGGAGGCCTTGCCTTTTCGATCGTTGCTACTTTTGTGCTAGCCTTCTTAAGGCAAACTTGTTTAACTGATGTATGTACTCAAATATTATTGCTTACGCTGACTCTTGTATATTCGAGCTTATGTATTCGAGCCCTTGAGGCCCATGGCTTGTAATATAAAGCTTGTATTATTTTAATTTGTGTCTAGAGTTGTGTTGTGGTATCTTCCCGTGAGTCCCTGATCTTGATCGTACATATTTTCGTGTATGATTACTGTACGACTGAATCGGGGGTGTCACAAGTTGGTATCAGAGCCGACTGCCTGTAGGAATCCCCCTTTCAAACTCCTTGGCCGAACTTGAGTCTAGTCGTTGCAAAACTTTTACTAACATGGTTGTGCGGCTTACGGGCCCACGTCGCCATTGGGTGGTATTGGGATCTTTTGTTCCTCATCTATACTCCGGGATTCTGATCTCTCTTCTATTCAGGTTAAAATGAATTTACTAACTCTGACTCTAGGTTCTTGTAACTACTTCCTCCCGAAGAGCTCCTCACTCTAGATGATTGCTTGGTGCACCAAAAGATTTCAATGATACTCTCCGATATTTTCCTGAGACCCTTGTGCCCTTCGCCGTTGCAATTCCCTTCCACCGTCAACCCCTATAGAAAACTACATGCACTTGCCATTCTTACATTCATCCCCAGTTGCTCTTGTTATTACAAGATACCTCGAAATACTCGTCGTTGTCACAAGAATCCTTTGTGCCTACTGCCTTGCAGTTCCTTGTCACCGTAATACACCTACAATTCGATCCTCACACATATCGAGGATTTGTTTCTCCCCAATTGTTCATTGTGTTTCACAAAAGTCTTCGAAATACTATTTGATCTTTCGAAAATTCTCTACAGCCTATTGTTCTTGAAATTCTTGCTTGCTTGCATTATGGTTAATCCCATAAGTCTAGTAATCTTATTGGCATCCTTTGTCACTATCATTTTGAGTCCATTGATTCAATGTGTTGTGGATACTCGCGATCCTTAGTCGAATCCTAGAATTCATCCTTCCGGCCCAGACGTCAACTTGAACAGAACCTGGTTCTCGACCAATCAAATTGTCGTTGATTGTACCCCTAAGGCTATTCAACTTGTCCATGCCTAATCAGAGCGTTGCTTCTGATCCCTTGACTTGGAATTCATAATTCCTTTTCATTTGAGCTTTGAATTAGTCAGTTGTTTCTATCATCTGATCTCCTTGCCTTCTTTCTTGTAACACCCCGGATGTAATTTACCTAATATGTACTCCAACTCTTGCCGTTTCCGGCGCTAAGTTATTTTATTTCCTCGAGTTCGGGTTTTTTTCTCCATGTGTTGTTGTTGTTGTTGTTGTTGTCATGCATCTCATATCATGTCATCATGTGCATTGCATTTGCATACGTGTTCGTTTCATGCATCCGAGCATTTTCCCCGTTGTCCGTTTTGCATTCCGGCGCTCCTATCTCCTCCGGTGGTCATTTCTACCTTCCTTTCATGTGTGGGGGTTAAACATTTCCGAATTGGACCGAGACTTGCCAAGCGGCCTTGGTTTACTACCGGTAGACCGCCTGTCAAGTTTCGTACCATTTGGACTTCGTTTGATGCTACAACGGTTAACCGAGGGACCGAGAAGGCCTCGTGTGTGTTGCAGCCCAACACCCTTCCAATTTGGCCCAAAACCCACCAAAACCCTCTCCATCATCTAGAGCGTTCGATCACGACCACGTGGCCGAAAACCGCACCTCATTTGGACTCTCCTAGCTCCTCCTATGCCTATAAATAGCCCCTCCGAAATTCACGTTTCCTTCTTCCCCGAAACCCTAAATCCCCCCTCCGCGCAACCGGACGTGTCCGGCCCGCGCCGGACAGCGTCCGCCGCCGCGCCCCAGCCAATCGGACGCTGACACGTGGCGGGCGCGCCCACATCGCCGCCGCGGCTCGCCGCAGCCTGCAGCCGGCCCTCTCCTGCCTCCGCCCGGGCCAGAGGACCCGTGCCCCGCCGTCTCTTCTCCTTC